>NW_021833145.1:7500-30020 GCF_006345805.1 Octopus sinensis
TTCACCGTATTCGTATTTGTGGTCGTTGTGTTAGAGTATATTTTTAATGTTAGAGTTATATGTAATAAACAATCATATTTGTGTGTTTGTGTTTAATATTCTTCCAATGATTATAATTTAAACGATGTATACAGTTCCTCTTTCTCTATATTCACTTTCTTTCTCTGTGTGTATTTGTGTGTATATATATATATAAATGTATATATATATATATATATATATATATATATATATATGTATATATACATACATACATACATACATATATATATATATATATATATATACACATAAATATATATATAAATATATATATGTACATATATATATATATATATGTATATAAATATATATATACACATATATACACACACACATATATATATATATACATATATATTTATGTACATATACACAGATATATATATATATATATACATAAATATTTATATATATATATATACATATATATTTATATATATATATATACACAAATATATACACACCCACACACACATACACACACACATATATATATATATATATATATATACATCGCCACATACAACACACAGACATATATGTATATATATGTAAGTATATATAAATAAGTATGTGGTTGACTGTAAAGTGTCATGTGCATTTGTGCCCACCAACCAATACTATAATATGTGAACATATTATTTAGTTAACCACGAGTGATTGCTCTCTTCTGTATATTACTAAAGTTTGGCAAAACATTAAAAGTTTATTCTACCAGCAAAAGAAATACAGCAGAACAGAATATACAGAACATACGGAATATATGATCACTAAAATATGTAGAGATTCAGATGAAAAATGATAATGGCTTTCCAAAAGTTCTCAACAGCCTCACAGTTCAGTATCAAATAATAGGAATCAACCAATCGGATGAGGTTTTCTTCAATGCAGCTCATATGAAATTCACATATTCAGATTTCAAAAATTCCAGAGATAAATGCTTCCATTTCAGAAAAAGAGAATCTTATATTGGTGAATCAAAGTATACTAGTCATCGAATTTCCAAAACACAAATGCCTTGGAATCTTAAATTTCATATCACTTGTGTTTTTCTATGCCAATGAATGTCCACCCGTGAACATCTCTGAGACTCTTTTGGAGAGATTGTGAATGATATCAAATTTTTGGACGATCCGTATATATCTAGATTGTATTTTTAATACGCGCCACATTAAATATAATAAAACTTACTTATATTTCATGAAATCGAATAACACCTTTGAATAATGTATTCAACATATATACCGTTTATTATTCTGCTCGTCCCAATGAATATATATATACCTGTATAAGTTACTTAGTGACTATTGGATCACTATTTCTCCAAGAATTGTAATATTCTCTCATACTAGAATAGGCTCGAATGATTTCGTAAGTGGTTGACGAAAAGATTTCAACGTATTATTTCTTATTGGCGTTATTTTATGCTCCATGTCTTATACATTCGGCCACTAACATACAAAATATAGAATGTAAAGAAGTGACGACTTGAAACTTTAGAACATATAGACAATAGCGTGTGTGCTGAAAGATAAGTTCAGTTCTCTTTACCAGATTTGTTAGTCGGTGTTACTGGATGCATCTCATGGTTTACTGCAACCTAATTCACATTGAACAGACTACTATCCTAAATATTTTAACAGATTTCTCTACTACGGTCACATGCTTCTCTTTGTTCAGTACACTTGCAGTAAATATAAAGACCTGGAAATTGAAATACATAGGAAATGACATAGTAAAGCAAAATTTGATCTGTTCCTATTATTGTAGGGATAAAATAAAAGATATCAGAAATATCTTGGCAACAACCCATATTTCAAAGAAATGCGAAATATTGTGTTCACAAGAGATGCCCACATCGCTAAAAAAAATCCCATCAATTTAAATGTTTTGGTTGTAATATATGAATGTAATTGTGAACTACTCCCCACACGTTCAATCCCCAAACTTTCTGTTATATTTAGACATCTTTTAATCTCCGCTTGCTTTAAAGCCGTAGATGTATGTCGGCAAATGAGTGCACCAAACATGCAGATTCGAAAACCCAAGGGATTCAAAGTATGGCCCACGGCCAGCTGCTATTCACGGCAGGTGGAAGTCAACTACATCAACACCAGTGTTTAGACTGGTGCTTATTTTATCGAACCCCCGAAACAATGAAAAGCACACTCGGAGGAATTTCAACCCAAAACGTTAAAACCTAATAGTATTAATAATGATTCCAAACTTTGGCACAAGGCTAGAAAATCCAGGGGAAGCGGGTAAGTCGACTAAATCGCTCTCAGTATTCAGCTGCTGGTACCTTTTTTATCGACCCCGGAAAGACGAAAGGCAAAGTCGAACTCAACGGAACTTGAACTGAGAACGTAGCAGCAGACGAAAAGCTTCTAAGCATTTCGCCCGGCGTGCTCACAATTCACCCAGTTCGCCGCCTTCCAATGTTGTTGTCATCATCATCATTATTATTATTATTATTATTATTATTATTATTATTATTATTATTATCAATAATAATAATAACAACAACAACAGCAATAATAATAATAATAATAATAATAATAATAATAATAATAATAATAATATAATAATAATAATATTCATGACTTCAAATTTGCCACAAGGGCAGCCATTTTTTGATGGAGGGGATAATTTCATCGACCCCAATATTCAGCTGTTACTTAATTTATCGACTTCAAAATGATGAAAGGCAAAGACGTCCTCGGCGCAATTTGAACTCAGAACGTGAGGACGAATTTTACTCCTAATACTAATACTAATCATAATAATAATAATAATAATAATAATAATAATAATAATAATAATAATTTTCTCGTGAAAGCGCCATAAAATCTAGGCGATAATGTTGAAGACTATGATAGTGATAGGCGAAATCGATTAATGAAAATCAGTGAAAAAAAGCTAATTTAAAATTGGTTCTATTTTTCTTAGAAAAAAAAACTTAATTTTTCCTTAATGGTATAAAATTTAACAGGTTTAAATCTCATTTTGTGTAAATTCTAATTTAAGAATATAGCCCTACTCTGAGAAAAATAAACAGATAAAATTTTTAAAATAGAAAAAGTGGAACAAAATAATAATTGCCAGAAATAATCGCCACCATATGTGGTATATTCGTACATACATGAGAAACTTCACTCGGGTTCTACGAATACGTCTTCTTTTAGTGTGTATGTGTGTGTGTTGTGTGTGTGTGGAGATGTATATGTTTGTGGTTGAACATGTGTGAATGTAAATCCGTTTTGTTACATTCGCTTCTAGAAATGGAATCCTTAAAATATCCGTATATCCGTCAGCGCTATATTATTATTTATTATTATTTTTCTATTTTATTTCATCTTTTTATTCTCATAATGAAAGGCACAATAACCATTAATAATACAACAAAATTATCAAATTACAACAGAAATCATTGAAAGATATAATCGTAAGTGAATATTACAAAAGTTCCTGTCACGTGAAACATTTATTTTTATCCACCAAGGCTTTTATAATCGTGATTGAAAGATAGTTTTAGAATCGGTGGACTTGGTCGATGGTAACGTATTAACGCACTACTTGGATCTTTTCGGTTTGAACGGCAGTTTTATTCTAGCGGTGTCATATGAAATTGCCACCCATAATTATGACCCTAGTATCGATCTATTGCATTTCAATCTGTTTTAGGGTTAGGGTTAGTTAGAGTTAGGGTTAAGGTGGAAGGAAGAGTATCTTTTTTTCTTCACAAATGTAATTAAACCCAATCTGTTTCTTAAACGGGGGACATATTCATACGGCACAGAATGTTGTTTACCTCAATGGACGTCAGTGATTGGTTGAAATTGCAGAAATTGAAGAAAAAAACCCAACAAATATCTTACAAATTATAGAATTTTCTCAATAAAGCCAAGAGAAAAAGATGTTTTATAAACACATTCTCCCAGTATACGAAGTTTAAAATTTTTTAGTTACCTAGAAATTATGTTAAAAACTGCCGTTCAAACCGAAAAGATCCCACTACGTTTAATACCCTAAAATATATGAGTCAGTGTGCAATTATATTACAAAAACAATGATTTGATTAAGACGGGTACAATACTGTAGATTTCAGCGAGTAGGCCGTTCGATTGAATTGACATAGAGCGGTCCCAGTTCATTACCAGTAAACATAAAGTGACCCCGTTCTACGTGCAAATATAATATCGTTTAAATTCTGAAAATAAAAGATAATGCGGAGCACTGCAATAAATTTTATCCGATAGACTATTATTATTATCTAATCCATCATTTTCTAAAGATATAATACAATTATTAATTATTTTGGTTTTCTCTTTTAGGCAAAAGGCCAGCGGTTTGTGGCTGGAGTTCGTCGAGTAAAGTGACCTGTTTAATTGATCACTGCTTTGTTTATTGACCTCGAGATGATGAATATTGAAGAGGACAATAGTGTAAATTATAATAGTATTAGTTGGATGAATCTTACCTTTCTTGCCACAACATAGACGGATGGGAAACCAGTAGTTGTGATGAGATCTTTTCGGTTTGAACCACAGTTTTTAACATAATTTCTAGGTAACTAAAAAATTTAAACTTCGTATACTGCTAGAAGTGTTTATAAGACATCTTTTTCTCTTGGCTTTATTGAGAAAATTCTATAGTTTGTAAGATATTTGTTGTTTTTTCTTCAATTTCTGCAATTTCGACCAATCACTGACGTCTATTGAGGTAAAAAAACATCCTGTGCCGTATGTGTTTTGGGAACAAATGTAAACAATCCCAGCAAAGATGTGTGATTTTGGATTGGTTATAATTATGCAAAGAAACACATAACTGAAAACCTAAGACTTAGGAAATCTAAGGTACCACGCAGTGGGACTGAACCCGGAAGCATGTGGTTGGTAAGCAAGCTACTTACAACACAGCCACTCCTGCGCCTATTGTTTGCCATTTCTGAATAAGGAACCTCAATATGCCTTGTGTTGATATGACGTATAGTTCGTTAGTACATTTATATACGGTAAACTGGCACCGCTGAAATAGATATTTGTCATACATTAATTATTGTGATAACGATCGATAACATTTTCAAGTACAATATCACTGTTATTATTCAACATCTGCATAATTTTCTTTTGATTTGATTCGTTATTATTAAATGGTGTTAATGGATATTTTCTATCAGTCAAGAGACAATCTTTCATGTTAAAAGTAGTCTTAAGTTCTCCCATTACCGCTTTCACGCGATATAATCAAACAAACTCTAAACGCGACAATTTTAAACATTATTTATATGAGATGAATATGAATACTTTTACAGGAATTACACAATCACCATTCAGCTCTTGCGGCATTTTTTTTCTTTTCATTTAATTAATTTTTATTTAATATCGGAGTAAAAAGCCAATTGAAAATTACGTACATCTACTTAGCGTTGTATAGTGCACGGTCGCCATGGGCTGTCAATGAAATAATTATAGCATTTATAGCACAACATCTCTGACATTCGGGTGATCAAAATCCACTTCATCATCGTGTCTAAGATCAGAGCCAGAGCAAAACAACATAACCTTTGTGTTACACTACAAGCCAGGGCATTATTTTCATTGTTAGGACATCTGACCTAATGTCTGCTTTAATCGCGTCCTCAAACCTCCGGATTAATCCACCTCAAAAGTATTTTTACTATGAAAATTATTTACTATATTCTAGCAGTTTGTTTTTGTTCCATCGAAATCCATCTTGTTGACTCCAGCAACATCTTCTTCTTAACTGGTTCGCTAATGCAGACGTTGTTGGTTTTTCTGCGGCGAAAATCACACGCTTGAATTCCGCCGAACATATTCCAGCTTCTCCAAGCATTACTCATCTCGTGGTGACCAGTAACAGTGAATGCCTAGCAATAATCTAATATCAAAATGTCATAATAAATAATGATCATATAATAATAATAATAATAATAATAATAATAATAACAACAACAACAAACATACCAACAACAATAACAACAACAACAACAACAACAATAATAATATATATAATAATAATAAAATATAATAATAATGATGATAATAATAATAATAATATACATATTGATATCGTTATAGTCCATTACACCAGAATATGTTATGAAGATTAGCACAAAGAAAAAAAACAAAAGAAAACACTAAAAAAAAACAGACATACACAACCACCCTCAAAGAAAAAAATAACTAAAGCTATAATTTATCTGTTGATGTGTTCACGAAGTCAAAATATAATTTAACGTCCTTTTAATACAGTAATACAAAGTTAATTCTACTAACATCATAAACAGTTCTACTTTGTAAACTACACTAGTCACCGGTACAACAAAGTACACGATTCCTGATTGCAAAAATACACTTCTTACTATATTGTACGTTAAGAAAAAATTACACACACCGACGATAGTCGTTCAATATCGCATAAAAATGTCTGTTCATGTACACATACCTCAATATATATATATATATATATATATAATATATATATATATATATATATAGTATATATTATATATATATATATATAGAAGATAGATAGATAGATAGAATTAGATGATAGATAGATAAATAGATAGATAGATAGGTGAATTAGATGTATGTTGTACATATATTTATACATATATAAATATATGTATAAATATGCATAATATAAATGGTATATATATACATACGTATATATATATATTATATACTATATATATATGTGTACATATATATGTATATATATATATATATATATATATACGTATTATTATGCATGTATGTATATTTATTTATATATATATTAATACATACTTATACACATACGTATTTCAGTGTGTATATGTATGTGTACCTGTATATATAGATATAAATTACAACAAATATCTTTGTAAATAGTCTCAGTAACCATGACGTCTCTTTCCGTTTTTTTTACGTCAAGTCTTCGTGTTTTGGTTTTGTTGTGTTTGTTCATATATATAATATATAATTATGATATAACGAAATATAAGTATTTATGTGTGTATACATATGTAAGTATGCATATAAGGGTCTCTGTGTGTGTGTTTGAGTGCGTCTGTACTTCTGAGCACGTGTACCATAATCAGATGTGTGCAGATGTTCTGTTTAATATTTTAATATTTATTTGGACCGACGGCCATTTTCTTGGAAAGGTTATGAAGAAAAGATATTAAAAAAATATAGAGAAGAGGATATCTCGTTATTTTCATATTTTGCCGCATACTACACACATACACACACCTACAAACTCACACTACACACAAGCACATATATGTACATATTCACGCATATTCACATACACAGATATTGGAAATTGTATATACCTATATATTTTTTGTATACAAATTAGCTGCATATATATATATTATATATATATATATATATATATATATATATATATATATTATAATACATAACAAAAATATATATATAATATTATATATATCTAATATAATATATATATATATAATATATATATATTATATATATATATATGTATATATATATATAATGTATATCGTACAGACTTATGTATTAACTACAATATATATAATATATAATATATATATATAATGGTGTGTGGTGCATGTGTGTATATGTATACTTGCATACATATATATGTGGTGTCTGTGTCTGTGTGTGTGTGTGCTCATATATGTTGCGGTCACAAAGTTTTCAATAATTCTCAGTGTTACTAAACACATTTTTACTTTTTGTCTTTTGCCATAACGACAATCCGCCAAGTACGCCTGGCTACATACATATAAGTACACCCTCTTCCAATTACACACACACATACATATATATATCTACTGTATATATACATCTACTTCTATGTTACTATTTGTACTGGATTTTTGACTATCCTTAACTAACCATCTTTTCTAAATTATCTTTCTACAATCATTAAAATATCTAATTTGTTGGAATGATACATTATATCTTCAAAAAAATACCGCGTATATTGTTTTGACTATGTATAATTCATAACTAGAGATTTTGTTACCATCGTGCGCTCAGGTCAGCGGATCCGTTTCAAGAAGAAGAACAAGAAACTTCCTGTGAGAGATGAAAAGTGGAACGGCAATTGGGAAGTGACTGCAGATTTACTTGGGTGCCAGGGATTCTTTCCCATCCCAGTTACAAAAAAAAAACGGACATTTTGATGCGGTGTGAAAGAAGGAAAGTTTTAAATCTGGTCAAGTTAACGGTTCCTCATGAAGATAACATGGACGCCGCTCGGGCTCGAAAGATTGACCGTTATCTGAAACCTCCTCGAGGAATGTGAAGACGCAAGCTGGAAAGCGGAGCATTTTTCGAAGTTCGATGTAGAGGGTTTGTTGGACACAGTGTGAGGCAACTGTTGTTATCGCTAGGCCTAACTCATTGTAAAGTGAATACCATCATGACCAATATCCAAACTACAGTGGAAAAGGTTAGCCACTGGATTTGGTTAAAAGGAAACGATGAGCAATGGCTAGAGAAATAGTGAGCTTTATTTAATAACCAGTTGATCTAGCAAGCATCACTGAACACAGTATTCTACATTAATTACAATCAGCCATGCTATGTCCTGAGTGGGTTCATTTTTATCCCAGATTGAGCAAGATTATTTACGGTCTTTCTGAGAAAGTGATACCCTTGACGAAAATCATTTGTCTCTAACACCCGTCCCATGATTTATATAAACATCAGGTATTTCCGGACTATTTGATGGCACTGGAGTAGTACTTAAATAAAAAGTCTAAATGTGTTTGTTCCTTCGTTTGTTCCTAGATACAGGATCAAAGAGTGAGAGAAAGTTGTGGCGAAAGTCAGCAGAAGTTCGCCATTACCGTCTACCGGAGACGCATGGAGCTTAGGGTATGTGCTTTCGCAAAAAGGCAGAAAGACTAAAAAAGGTGGGAATATTTGAGTAATCTTTTATAAGCAAGCGATTTGGTAGTATTGTTGGCAATTACAGTGTTTTTGTTATCAACATAAGCTTTTACCTTTAAGAAGAAACACGCTTGGTCAAAGTCATATCTATTAATACGACATAAACAACGGTAAATGTTGGACAAAGCGCTTAGCAGCACTTGTTCTCAGTTCAAATTCCGCTGTGGTCGATTTTAGCTTTCTTAATCTTGGGGTTCATAAAATAATCTTTTCTACTCTAGGCTCAAGGCCAGGAAATTTGGGGGAGGGGGCTAGTCGATTAGATCCGAAAGGATGAAATGCAATGTCGACCTCGGAGGAATTTGAATTCAGAACGTATAGCCAGACGAAATACCTATTTCTTTACTACGCACAAGGGGCTAAACACAGACGGGACAAACAACGACAGACAAACGGATTAAGTCGATTATATCGACCCCAGTGCGTAACTGGTACTTATTTAATCCGAAAGGATGAAAGGCAAGGTCGATCTCGGCGGAATCTGAACTCAGAACGTAACGGCAGACGAAATACGGCTACGCATTTCGCAAAGCGTGCTAACGTTTCTGCCAGCTCGCCGCCTTTATTCATCAAATAATGTAACAGTCAATTACCTGTGTCAACGCAATTGACTTCGTTCTCCTTGCAAAAACGGATGGGCCTCTACAAAAATTTGAAACCGTTAGCATTATTATTGGAAGTATGGGACGTGTTGTATTTAACAAGTTCAGCATTTGAGTTCTGAGGACATTGCATTGGTCGGGCTGCTTATATATTTAGCTACTGGGCCAATGAGAATTTAGACAAGACAGTCATCTCTCATTCACAGGCTTCACGTTTCAATGTTGCAATGCATCTGAAATATTTTCTCTGGCGTAGACTTGCCAGTTAAATTAACGGAATTGACAGCTTGAGGGAAATAGCGCAGAAACCGAACTGCGCCTGAAAACTGATGGCGTCAGATTTGTTATGCCCAGAGCCAAACTGACTGCTTCGGAGAGTATAAAGGTAGTATTATTTTTCTGCCAAATACTCAAACGCTTGAATGAGCATTTTGTGCTATTGACTGAACAGCTGGAACCCAACTTCTGCACGAAGGGACGATCGATTCGTATATGCATGCGCGCATATTTTTATGTATGTGTATATGTATGCATGGATGTGTGTATGTATGTATATGTGTGTCTATGTATGTACGCAAATATGTATGCATACTTGCAAGTATGGATGTATGTATGCATCAGTGCATTAATGAATACTTACGTGTATGCATGAATGCATGTATGCACGTTTGGGTATACCTGTTTGCATGTATGTGTCTAATGTGTATCTCTGTCTCTCTATATACATACACCCCGCACACACACATATATATTTATATCTATATATTTTCTTTTATTTGTTCCAGTCATTTGATTGCGGCTTTGCTGGGGCACCAACTTTAGTCGAACAAATTGACACCAGGACTTATTCTCGGTAAGCCTAGTACTTATTCTATCGGTCACTTTTGCTCAACCTCTAAGTTACGGTGGACGTAGACACGCTACCATCGGATGTCGGGCGAATGGTGTGGGACAAACAAAGACACACACACACACACGCGCACGCACACAGACACACACACACAACACACACGCACATACACACACACACACACACACATATATATGTTTATATATACGGAGGGCTTCTTTCAGGTTCCGTCTACCAAATCCAACCATAAGGCCTTGTCGGCCCGAGGCTATAGTAGAAAACAGTTGCCCGAAGTGGCAAGCTACTTATCACACAGCCACTCCTGTGAAAGTTTCTGTATATATGTATCTGCATACCTGTATCCCCACATGTATAAAGGCGTGGGCGTGTGTGTAAGTATGAGTGGGTGTATGGATTCGTATATATGCATGTACGGATACAGTAATCAACTCCGCAAGACTGCGAGATTATACTAGTTGCGGGGGTACCTTTGTTTGTTTCACCATTTGAGTTTAGATAGAGATGTGTTGTTGGAGCTTACTCAGCACTAACAGCAGGAGCGAGTGGAAGACAAGAAAGCATGTCTCCACAGTTACATTTGGATTTTCGAACCAATATCATTATATGTCCAACTGTGACCGGCGCTGTACATCAAAGATTCGAAATTTATTCATCAAAAGATTCATAAATGGAATACAAAGATGGCCGTTATTTTATTCGGTGTAGCACGATTAAACAAGTCTGTGTAGACGAATGTGTGTGCGTATGAGTAGGTGTCTATCCGTGCGTGAGCATATAAAAATTCGGATAATTAATATTCAGATATAAATAGGTTGATTTTATTAAACGTAGCTGCTTGTTCGTTCAGATTCCAATTAACGTGTCTTCGGGAAATTTAATCAGCCGTGAATACATCAGTGCACACACACACACACACACACACACACACCATATATATATTATATAGACATACATACGTAAAAACCTGCATACTTACGTACTTACACACACACACACACATACATTCTTTCATTCTTTTCATTTTCAGTCAATTTGACTGCGGCCATGCTGGAGCACTGCCTTATGTCTATCTATTTATCTATCTATCTCTATATATATACATATACATATACACACACATATATATATATATATACACATATACCTACCCTATCTATCTATCCGCTCAGTCGAAGTCGACTCTCGGTTACTCGTTGGATCAGTGTCCTCCAGTCAGTTCTATCCTGGGCCGCTTCTTTCAGACCGTTTATGTCCATTCCGGTATCACTCTTGATGGTGTCAAGTCAGTGGGTTCTTGGTAGGCCTCATCCTCTCTTGCCACTGACCATTCCTAGCATGATGTCCTTCTCCAGGGATTTTTTTCATTTTTTATATTTTGCTTGCTTCTGCCGTTAGACCACGGTCATGCTGCAGCACCGCATTCAAGAATTTTGTAGTCAGATGAATCGATCCCCACCATTGCTTATTTTTTAGCCTTCGTATATCTAATTTCGAAACCGGTACCAAGTTGACCAGCATTGCTTGTGCTGACCTAGCAGAGTTAAGACTCTCTTAATGTTGACTGGAAGCTTTTTTTCACATGAATTTGATCGGCCCGAGGCCATAATAGAAGACCCTAGCTCAAGGTGCCACGCAGTGGGACTGAATCCGGAGCAGTGTGGTGGGTTAGCAAGCTACTTACCACACGGCCATTCGTATATATATATATATTATATATATATACACAAGCAACCATCTTATAGTTGTTTTTGTTCGTCAACCAAAAATTCCTCTTGCTCGACTTTGGTCAGACCAAGGCTATAGAATTTGACAATGTGCCACAGTTTCGACACCGAATCCGATTTCATGTGTTTAGAAGGAAAAATTCTTCCATACATCTACGAATAGTCTCTATATGTCCATTTGTGTGTGTCTGTGTGTGTATCTATGTATTTATGCACATAGCTATATATGAATGCACATATGCTTACATATGTCTGAATATATGTATACGCGAATACATAAATATAGACACGCACACACATATCATATATATAAAATAAATAGATACACACACATCTATATACATGTAAGTGTGTGTACGTGAGCGTGTATGTGTGTATATCTGTATGTATGCCATTGTCCGTGTGTATGTAAATAAATAACTGAATCAACGTACTAACCACACATTCAAAATGTCCGTACGACCTGTATATATTCCATTTATTACATTTCTATAAATGTTTAACTTAAATATACGCAGATATTAACTTCGAGACTCAGTCAACGCACGTCATCTAAAATTTTTACTACCTAGTCAATGATCTCGTATATTTGTTTTTATCGCAGTTGATTTGTATAGTAACATCATTTCAATATGATTTCTATCTGTATATATCGAGGCATTAATAATATAAGTCAACAATTTTTTATAGTGTATATACCCACGCTGACCATATAGCTTGATAATATATCTTTTCTCTCTGGATGATAATTTTCAGCTGAATATTAAAAGAGGCCATGTGATGCCCTGCAAACTTTAAATTAGTAAGCAATTGTTGGTTTGTAATTATTGAATAAAGAACAAGATATTTATGAGACTGTAGTAAAAAATATCCAATATGAATATTACAAATGTCAGCAAATGTCTGTGGAAATAAAATCGTTCCGGTAATATCTAAATGACAAGAATGAATAGACATCTAATAATATAAAAATGGCTCTAGAGAGCATGGGAAATGAAGTGGTCTGCAGTAGTAATCAACGGTTTGTTTTACTACTTAATTATATACTAGAACATATTTTGGAGTAAAGTACAGACATGTGGCTAGTGTTTAAATAAGTTGGTGATAATTCCTATAGCAATGACAGCCAACGAATTACCCTTGCTGAACCTGCCAAGTAATGCGAGCTGGCAGAAACGTTAGCACGCCGAGCGAAATGCTTAGCCGTATTTCGTCTGCCGTTATGTTCTGAGTTCAACTTCCGCTGAGGTCGTCTTTGCCTTTCATCCTCTCGGGGTCGATTAAATAAGTACCAGTTACGCACTGGGGTCGATATAATCGACTTAATCCGTTTCTCTGTCCTTGTTTGTCCTCTCTGTGTTTAGCCCCTTGTGGGTAGTAAAGAAACAGATATATAGATAAATCTCTGTATCGACTGTGAAAAGGAAGGTTCGAAAACGATGACTTGTATATTTATTCTTATTATAGCCGGTCAGATTCGAAAGCGAATATCTTCTTTACTGTCGCGCTTCTCGTTTGGCACAGAAGTTTAACTTCTTTACGACAGCTGCGTGATCAGAACACATTCGATTCATTAACACACGGGATTCTGGCACACTAGCGTTTCGAACCCGGGATAATGAACATAAAAAGCAGACGACAGTCGTTTTAGGATATATTGTAAATACTCATATTAGTTTATAAGACAATTGTAGAGGAGTATCGAGTGATCTGACCCAGTGGTTCTCCACTATTTTTGCCTACGAGCCACTTTGATTCCTATATCACTCTACGGGACCCTAATAGGCATTCAATATTAAAAAAGAAAACCTTTTCATTTCTTTTACAATTGAATAGTATTAAGAGTTATATGCATTGTTAAATGTTTTTTGTTTGTCATACAAGTATTTCGAAACGAACACAAAATACAGGTGAAATAAATATAAATATAAATATAGAAACACATTTATTCACACAGACAGACACGTATACGCACACACGCACATACATCCTTTCTACAATGAGGCCATGTCTGCAATTTTGATGGTAACAGCAAGCAGATCAGATCCGCCTTAGTGCCAAACTGGTACTTATTCTATTGACGCCAAAAGGAGGACTGGCAAATCGAACCTCAGCTGCATTTGAACTCAGAACGGCAAAATATGGAGAGTTTCAGTATCTGTAACAGCCTTTGAAAAATTATTCATTTATGGATATGGAAGCACTCCGTCGGTTACGACGAAGAGGGTTCCGGTTGATCCGATCAACGGAACAGCCTGCTTGTGAAATTAACGTGTAAGTGGCTGAGCACTCCACAGACACGTGTACCCTTAACGTAGTTCTCGGGGATATTCAGCGTGACACAGAGAGTCACAAGGCCGGCCCTTTGAAATACAGGTACAACAGAAACAGGGAGTAAGAGTGAGAGAAAGTTGTGGTGAAAGAGTACAGCAGGGATCACCACCATCCCTGCCGGAGCCTCGGGGAGCTTTAGGTGTTTTCGCTCAATAAACACTCACAACACCCGGTCTGGGAATCGAAACCGCTATCCTACGACCGCGAGTCCACTGCCCTAACCACTGGGCCATTGCGCCTCCTATTCATTTATACTTCGGTAGCTTTTATTAAAAATGTTTCATCGTAATTATAGTTGCCCTGTCCTTGGAACGACTGATAATATCAAACATGAATATATTAATACGTATAGATTCGCAAATAATGAATGAACGATGGAGCGATTAGCGTCTTTAATATCTCCATCTGGCGTCAATGTATCCAATTTATAACATGTCTATAAATGCTAGTTAAAGCTATGGTGGATATTAACCGGCTAAAATCTGTCAACACTCATATGAAAAGTTACTATCTGTTCCGTGATTGCAAATATTAGATTTTATTGGAGATAATTAGCGTGACGTCATTGTTTCGACATCAACGAGATGCGTATATCAAAATATTTTGAAATGCATCTTTATAGCATGCGTAAGGAAACCACTTATTTACTTTGTATGCGTTGCTTTTGCCCGTCAAATCTTGTTCCTGTATAAAAGACATCGTAAAATATTTTGCAAACTTTTTAGTAGAAATATCTGGCTAAAATACAGTATTGCATATATTTGAAAAAGGATAAAATGTCTACGTTTATTACAAACACAACGTTCTGATGGGCCAGCTGTGTATGAATATAAAATTATCACATTATTTAAGGGTGATAAAACCTCGTTAGAACCAGTCGTTCTAATTATCAAAGAAACAGCTGTAGTAGGTAACCCAATGAAAGGGATCTAAAAGGAAATTAGCTACCTATCCTCGCATTTAAATGGATGCAATAAAAAATAATATAACACAGTATCTAAACCAGATGTTGACTGGTGGACTAAATAACTAAAATAAACGGAATATTATATTTACTATAGGCACATGACAGCGAATGATATACAGATAAATATATAGATGTGCGCTGGCGTGTGTATATATGTATATATATATATATATCCCTCTCTCTCTATCTATTTATCTATCTATCTTGCTTGTTCCTTCTCGAGCCATCCCTGGCTCATAATGGCCGGTTTCCTGGTTTCCTTGGTGTATAGATTCTCCACCTGGATGGGACGTCGGTCCGTCGTAGGTGAGCTGCAAGATGCAGGAGGAAAGAGTGAGAGAAAGTTGTGGCGGAAGAGTCAGCAGAATTTCGCCATTATCTTCTGCCGGAGCCGCATGAAGCTTAGGTATTTCACTCATAAATACATACAACGCCCGGTCTGAGATTCGAATCCGCCATCCCCCGACCGCGAGTCCGAGTCCGCTGCTCTAACCACTTGGCCAAGTGCCTCCATTTATCTATCTATCTATGGGAAAAGAATACATTAAAAAAAACAGTGTGTGCCATACTGCTCGGCCTGCTTGATACATCAAGCAAAACAAAACACAACAAACCATACGCAACCGAAAGGACAAGACAGATTTAGTCATGGACAAAATTGTTTGAAGTAAACCCCAAACACGCGTTTACCTTTTCAATGGAGACAGTCTCGAACGCTTTACAGTCTGGGAACGCTAGTGAAGAGTTGGGGGCCCAAACTAGTTATATTCCACATGTAGCAGTGTATGTCTTCGAGTCAATAGTAGTTGGAAAATACGCATTCACATGGTCGAGGTAATCCTCTTCTTGTTGCTATTTCTGAACGGAAGTCATAACGGAGAAACAAAGAGTCTTGTGTTAGAACATACACAAAAGGCTGCAGGACTCATTTATCTCCAGTTCTGGACCAGTTTCGCATCTCCACGGTGTCGTCTGGCGCCAGGGTTAGTAAAGTAGCCGGCATTGCACGAATAACTGACGTATCACAAGTTTCTTTTCCCAATGGCATATATGCGTTAGAAAAAAAAATCTGCATCTCTCTTTCTCACACAAACACTCTCACACACTCTCTTCCTCTCTCTCCTTCTTTCTATCTATCTATCTATCTATCTATCTATCTATTTATCTATCTATCTATCTATCTATCTATCTATCTATCTATCTATCTATCTATCTATCTATCTATCTATCTATCTATCTATCTATCTGTCTGTCTGTCTGTCTCTCTGTCTATGTATCTATGTATTTGCCTGTCTAACTGTCTATCTCCACACGTACACACACATACACATATACACATGCTTGATGCAAAACTATAACACAAAGGCTCAGTAAAAAAAAAAATAGAGACAGTGTGTATTTGATTAACTTTCACAAAATGGGAAAATGGATACGTCTTCTAGAATAAACTTTTTTGAAAAAAAAGCTAGACAAGGAGATGTCTAGAAGAAATACCTATTTCATTACTACCCACAAGGGGTTAAACACAGAGGGAACAAGCAAGGATAGACAAACGGATTAAGTCGATTGTATATGGACCCCAGTCCGTAACTGGTACTTAATTTATCGACCCCCAAAGGATGAAAGGCAAAGTTGACCTCGGCGGAATTTGATCTCAGAACGTAACTGGAGGCGAAATACCTATTTCTGTACTACCCACAAGAGGCTAAACAAAAGGCTAAACAGAAGTGGAACGAACGTATATACAACCCTTACGACACGCTTGATCATAAAACCATTTTCCTCAATTATGTAACTGCGGGAAGTTTTCCAAGCGGAACGACTTGCGTGTCTCTTTGAGGCATACATTAAACATACTTTTTGAGGTTCGATTTCAACCGGGAGGAAACGGCAAAAAACAGACCACTCTGGAAAACCACCATCCATGAGGGAACGGCGAATTTCGAGTCGAAAAGGTCTGCAGAGCTGGAGGATAAAAGACGACGACGGAAGGAGCGCCAACAACAACCACGTGCGACTCTCCCTTCCGGCACTAGATGTCCGCACTGTGACCGATCTTTTCGAGCAAGAATTGGTCTTATCAGTCACCTGCGGACTCACCAATAAATTTGCGCGAAGACCATCATCCTCGACCTTGAGGGATTGCCATAGTAGTACACTAAACATAAGTAAAACCTAGAACAGAAACCTCGAAACTGACACGGAGACAAGCTGATCAGGTAAAACTATTGAAACAAACCCCATAAACAGTGAATGTGGTTGATATTTATGAAGAGTGTGAAGCGGAGGTAGTGTTCAATTACCAAAGTGGAGTTGCGGCGAGCTGGTAGAAACGTTAGCACGTCGGCGAAATGCTTAGCGGTATTTCATCTGCAGCTACGTTCTGAGATCGAATTCCGCCGAGGTCGACTTTACCTTACATCCTTTCGCGGTCGATTAAATAAGTACCAGTTACGCACTGCGGTCAATATAATCGACTTAATCCGTTTGTCTATCCTTGCTTGTTCCCTCTGTGTTTAGCCTCTTGTGGGTAGTACAGAAATAGGTATTTCGCCTGCAGTTACGTTCTGAGATCAAATTCCGCCGAGGTCAACTTTGCCTTTCATCCTTTGGGGGTCGATAAATTAAGTACCAGTTACGGACTGGGGTCCATATACAATCGACTTAATCCGTTTGTCTATCCTTGCTTGTTCCCTCTGTGTTTAACCCCTTGTGGGTAGTAATGAAATAGGTATTTCTTCTGCCGTTACGTTCTGAGATCAAATTCCACCGAGGTCGACTTTGCCTTTCATCCTTTCGGGGTCGATAAATTAAGTACCAGTTACGTACTGCGGTCAATATACAATCGACTTAATCCGTTTGTCTATCCTTGCTTGTTCCCTCTGTGTTTAACCCCTTGTGGGTAGTAATGAAATAGGTATTTCTTCTGCCGTTACGTTCTGAGATCAAATTCCACCGAGGTCGACTTTGCCTTTCATCCTTTCGGGGTCGATAAATTAAGTACCAGTTACGTACTGGCGTCCATATACAATCGACTTAATCCGTTTGTCTATCCTTGCTTGTTCCCTCAGTGTTTAACCCCTTGTGGGTAGTAATGAAATAGGTATTTCCTCTGCAGTTACGTTCTGAGATCAAATTCCACCGAGGTCGACTTTGCCTTTCATCCTTTCGCGGTCGATTAAATAAGTACCAGTTACGCACTGGGGTCGATATAATCGACTTAATCCATTTCTCTATCCTTGCTTGTTCCCTCTGTGTTTAACCCCTTGTGGGTAGTAAAGAAATAGGTATTTCGTCTGCCGCTACGTTCTGAGTTCAAATTCCGCCGAATACGACTTTACCTTTCATCCTTTCGCGGTCGATAAATAAAGTACCAGTTACGCACTGGGGTCGATGTAATCGACTTAATCCGTTTGTCTGTCCTTGTGTGTCCCCTCTGTGTTTAGCTCCTTGTAGGTAATAAAGAAATAGGTATTTCGTCTGCCGCTACGTTCTGAGATCAAATTCCACCGAGGTCGATTTTACATTTTATCCTTTCGGGGTCGATTAAATGACTACCAGATACGCACTGCGGTCAATATAATCGACTTAATCCGTTTGTCTGTCCTTGTTTGTTCCCTCTGTGCTTACCTCCTTGTGGATAGTAAAGAAATAGAAATACATTTTAAAATGTATTAAACAAAAGGTCATAGTTTAATATGTCAGCGAGATTACCTGCGGCTACAGCAAAATAAAGAAAAGACGCAACAGAAAGCAAAACAAAAAAAAAAACAACTATTCCCGATTATATGTCCATTTATACATTACTGGAATAATGTGTTGTCTTCCTCAGCAGCTGAGGGTTTAAAAATATTCTGATTAGAGTTTTGCTTTGGCATTCAAATTTTCTTATCTATGATCTTTTCTTATCTTAATTAATCTAGGAATTTGTGGATTGTCTTAGCTGGTATATACCTTGTTTCCTTGATTACTATTTAATAAGATGGTTTTTGCCAATAAGCACATCTTCCTAACATTATGAAGTTGTACCGGTTCAAGGTGTTAAGTTTTATAACTTTCCATTTCTACAGAACTCTGTCGTTGTTGTAACTTCCCACAGAGACACTGATACGTGTTCGAGCTGATCTGATCTTTGCAGTAGATCTATTGAAGGTGTAACGACCGTGTCAGTTATCAGGTCACTACAGGTGCGAAGAAAACTTGGCACTAACTGAGATATGTTAAAATGAGGTTAGCAGTTTTTGTGTGATTTCAATGGCTTAGTTACACCACACGGTCTCCGATCAAACGATTACGTCTCCGAGATATCGGTGTATCGGGTTTTTCTGGAATTGGCGGAAGCACGGCTGAATTGCAAAAAGTTTGCTTGACAACTACATCTTTCCGGGTTCGATACCAATGCATGACGGGCAGGTGTCTTTTACTATTGTCACGGGATGACCAAAGTTTTTGGTGGTTTTGCGTGACAGGAATGAAAAGAATACGTCGTACGTATATATGTATGTATGTATATACAAATAATATATATATATTATATATTATTATATATATATTATATATATATATATATATATATATATATATATATATATATAATATATATATATATATAGGATTATACATATATATATATACATACATACGTTTATATCTGCGGGCAGATATTTATGCGTGTTTTATGGTTACTGAAGTACGTTTATATAAGTGTTGTTTATGTGTACATAGTTATGTATACGTTTATGTGAAAGTGGGTACATTTATGTATGTATGCACATGCGTACTTGTGTGTGTATATGTATGTATATATATATATATATATATATAATTATAAGTGGATGAGGAGGAAATGAGTGAGAGAACATGTGTGTTTGTGTATGTGTATGAGTGTGCGTGTGAGTGTGTGTGTGTGAGTATTTGCGTTTGTATCTGTGGGTAAAGAGATAGAAAGGAAGGGAGAGGGGAGCGGTATGTGCATTTCATTTAGGCCTGCTGGAACCCTGGGGAGTTCTAGGAACTTTTGGCGTTTGTCTACTCTAGCGCCACTAAATGTGTGTCGGCGGGTAGGTAGGCCATATATTATACCTTTTATGATTTTGAAAATAAAAATAAAAATAAAATAAGAGAGGAAGATGAGGAGAGAAGAAAAAAAATATATATACATGTGTGTGTATATTTATATATATATATGTAGATATATGTGTGCGAGTGTTTGTGTGTTTGCATGTATGTGTATGTGTATCTGTATATATATGTGTATGTAGATATATGTATATGTATGTATGTGTATGTATGTGTATGTGTATATATATATATGTATATATATATATATATATTATATATATATATATATATATATGTTATGTATATATATATATATGTGCTACTGTATTTATATGTATGTATGTGTGTGTCTGTATGTATATACATGGGCATATGTATATGTATGTGTATGGATATTCGTATGTTTATGTATGTGGGTTTGTATGTATATTTATTTTATTTTTATATGTTCTTTTATGTAGACTTATCTACTTCTTCCCTCCACCTAATAACAACAACAACAAACTGACTAAAAGCGATAGTCTTCTAATTTACCTAAAACTCTATTCAATTATTCTATTTATTCATTTATTTACTTTATCACTGATTCTTTTGACCTCTCCCCTAAGAAAGACAGTTTGTGCCCTGCTTACCCAAACAATGTCCCTCACCACCAGCCCATTTAATCTGCCTAAATGTATAAATGCCAGAACTTATTTTGACAGCAAGCTTCCTGATGATTTCATTTGAATGAAACAGCTCCTTCTATAAAATAAATGAATTTACTCTGCTATGTATTGAGTACCTTATTTACTGTGGTTAACCCCGACTCAACCCGGGACCGACATATATATATATATATATATATATATATATATATATATATATATATAATATATATATAATATATATAAATAATATATAATATATATTATATATATAAATAATGGGTGTAGAAATTGATATTAATCAATTGAAAGCAGTGATTAGCATATCTAAAAAATCCGAAGATTAAAAATTATATTGCCATACAAATTAAGATGAATGACCATCTAAGGGGACCCCTAATATGCTAAACATAGACGTCAAATCGCCTTACCATTAAGAGTGTGTTCTGAAGGATATTTCAGCGAAACATCAGAATGTAAGAATGAGCAAGACAAATGAATATATACGAAATAAAAAAAAACGATATCTTTAGCATATTTGGAGTCCACTTTCGTGGTCATTCTTCTTATTTGTATTGAATATATAATATATATATATATATATATATATATATATATATATATATATATATATATATATATATATATATATATATATATATATATATATATATTATATATATGCCATCCCTTCCTTCATCCCTTACATCATCTCTCTCACATATACTCATTTGAGCAACGACTCTCTCTTACTATTGGTTTTATAAAATGTCCTGAAGAAGCGTCTTCATCCCAATATATAAAAATACAAGGTAAGACTGCAGCTTCGTTTTGTTTTCTTTTCCTTTCGTAGTTTACTTTCTTCTATTTTGCATTGTTCCGGCCTTACACAATAAACGTCTTTAATATACATACGCACACACACACACACACACACACACACATTTATGTATATATATATATATATATATATATATATATAAAACAGTACTTGGAGAATAAGAACGGAACGAAACGAACGAATCGAATCAAATCGACGCGAGGGCGCGTCATACAATAGTGTAATAAATAAAATATATGCATACATATATGTACGTACTTACATCTACATGTATATATACATGCATATATAAATATATATACGTGAGTACAGGACACCATATATTAAATATATATATATATAATATATATATATATATATATATATTTACACACACCCACACGTAATTTATATATTTTTTTCGGTACGCAATCTGACGGGTAGAGAGGGAGTGAGAGACAAAGTGAGAAACATAGAAAATCAGTAAATGAG
>NW_021833146.1:10000-20000 GCF_006345805.1 Octopus sinensis
CAACAATATTCTATCTCATAAAATATTTTTAAAATATATAAATTGAGTGCATTTTTGTTTCTTTTGTTATATATATATATATATATAAGACAAAAAAAACTTATAAATTTTATAAAATAACATATTATGATAGTTTACCGGTTTCATGTTTTGCTATTCATGACTGGGAAATATAAGATAGAACATTATTTCACTAACAATATTCTCTTTTACAAAATATCTTAAAAATATAAAAATAGTGCACATTTTCATTTCTTTTGTGTTATATAAACCAGCACCACTACTACTACCACAAGCACCATCACCACCAGCACAACCACCACTACCACTATCACCACTAGTACAACTACCGCCACCACCGCCACCACCACAATCACCACAACTAACACCACCACCACCATTACCACAACCATCACCACCACCACTATCCCCACAACCACAACAATCACCACCACTACTACTACAACTACCACCAGCACCACAACCACCACCACCACCACTACCACAACCACCACCACTACAACTACCACCACCACCACCACAACCATCATCAGCACAACCACCACTACCACCATCACCAGTACCACCACCACCACCACAACTACCACAACAGAATTATTTGTATCATTACATTCATCAAATGTAACACCACTGCCACTACCACCACTACAGCCGCCACCATCACCACCACCACTACCACTACAGGTGAGTGTGAGTGTCCGGTGAAGCAGTGGTAAGGGATTAACAAATCAGATGAAGGATGAATCCATTGATCTCATCAACAGAAGATAATCCAATGTGACAAATGGACTTATATATATCATAGAAGACTAGTGGTGGTGGTGGTATTGATGTTGGTGGCTGCAGTGGTGGTGAGTCATAGTAATATTGGTATTGGTGGTTGTGGTGGTTGTGGTGGTGGTGTAAGAAAGAGCAAACATATTCGCAAAGTTTGCAACAGGGGGGAAAAAATCTTTTAGCAACCACAAATAATTCTGGCAGTGGTGGTGATGGTAGTGGTAGTGGTTGTGCTGCTGGTGGTGGTGGAGGCGGCGGCGGCGGGGGTGGTGGTAGTTGGGTTTTTGGCTGGGGGAAGGGGGTTGTGGTGGTTATGGTGATGGTGGTTGTTGAAGTGGTGGCGGGTAGTAGTGGTGGTGGTTGTGGTAGATGTAGTAGTAGTAGTGGTGGTGGTTGTGGTGGTGGTGGTGGTGGTTATGGTGGTAGTGGTAGTTGTAGTAGTAGTGGTGATTGTGGTGGTGGTGATGGTGGTGGTAGTGGTGGTGGTGGTAGTAGTGGTGATGGTGGTAGTAGTGGTGGTGGTGGTAGTAGTGGTGGTAGTGGTGGTGGTGGTGATGGTGGTGGTAGTGGTGGTGGTGGTGATGGTGGTGGTAGTGGTGGTGGTGGTGATGGTAGTGGTAGTGGTTGTGCTGCTGGTGGTCGTGGAGGCGGCGGTGGTCGTGGTGGTAGTTGGGTTTTTGACTGGGGGGGTTGTGGTGGTTATGGTGATGGTGATGTTGAAGTGGTGGGGGGGTAGTAGTGGTGGTGGTTGTGGTAGATGTAGTAGTGGTAGTGGTGGGGGGTTGTAGTGGTGGTGGTTGTGGTAGATGTAGTAGTGGTTATGGTGGTGGTGGTTGTGGTTTTGGTTGTGGTGGTGGTTGTGGTGGTAGTGGTAGTTGTTGTAGTGGTGGTGATTGTGGTGGTGGTGGTGGTGATGGTAGTGGTAGTTGGGTTTTTGGCTTGGGGGGGTTGTGGTGGTTATGGTGATGGTGGTTGTTGAAGTGGTGGGGGGTAGTAGGGGTGGTGGTTGTGGTAGATGTAGTAGTGGTAGTGGTGGTGGTGGTTGTGGTTTTGGTTGTGGTGGTGGTGGTGGTGGTGGTGGTAGTGGTAGTTGTAGTAGTGGTGGTGATTGTGGTGGTGGTGGTGGTGGTGGTGGTGGTGATGGTGGTTGTTGAAGTGGTGGTGGTGGTGGTAGTGGTTGGGGTGGTTGTGCTGGTGGTGGCGGCGTCAGTGGTGATGGTGGTTGTGTTGGTGGTAGTAGTGGTGGTGGTTGTAGTAGTGGTGTTGATTGTGGTGGTGGTGGTGGTGGTTTTGGTTGTGGTGGTTGTGGTGGTGGTAATTGTGGTGGTTGTGGTGGTGGTGGTAGTTGTAGCAATGGTTGCGGTGATGGCAGTGGTTGTAGTTGTGGTGGTCGTTGTGCTGGTTGTGGTTGTGGTGGTGGTGAGGCGGTAGTTGGTGATGGTGGTGGTGGTGGTAATGTTTCAAAACTGTCATTGAAGTAGTGGGATCTGGTTTCACAGAGCCACGGAAAGAATAAATTTTGATTCAGGATCAAAACTGAAAAAAACAAAAACATTTAGTTGGGACGAAAATTTTTTTTTCCTCCCAAACGAAAATCTCTCATCAGTATGACGGCAATTAGTGTGCAACCAACTGCAGCATCCAGGAGAAAGATGCTTGGTGGTGGCAGGAACCACACTGATGCTGGCAGACTATTAAAGGATCGTTCGATAAGCATGAAAAGGAAAAGTGCCGTTCAGCTCTCAGATCATGCCTAGATTATGTGGAGGCGCAATGGCCCAGTGGTTAGGGCAGCGGACTCGCGGTCATAGGATCGCGGTTTCGATTCCCAGACCGGAAAAGATGCTTGGTGGTGGCACTGGGGTCGATGTAATCGACTTAATCCCTTTGTCTGTCCTTGTTTGTCCACTGTGTTTAGCCCCTTGTGGGAAGTAAAGAAACATATATATATATATATATATACATATATACGACGGGCTTCTTTCAGTTTCCGTCTACCAAATCCACTCACAAGGCTTTGTCAGCCCGAGGCTATAGTAGAAGACACATGCCCAAGGTACCACGCAGTGGGACTGAACCCAGAACCCAGAATCACGTGGTTTGGAGGCAAGCTTCTTACCACACAGCCAAGCCTATACATATAAATAATATATATATATATATAATATATATATATATAAAAGGCGGCGAGCTGGCAGAAACGTTAGCACGCCGGGCGAGATGCTTAGTGGTATTTCGTCTGCCGTTACGTTCTGAGTTCAAGTTCCGCCAAGATCGACTTTGCCTTTCATCCTTTCGGGGTCGATAAATTAAGTACCAGTTACGCACTGGGGGTTGATGTAATCGACTTAAAACCATCTGTCTGCCCTTGTTTGTCTCCTCTGTGTTTAGCCCCTTGTGGGTAGTAAAGAAATAGGTTTCGATTCCCAGACCGGGCGTTGTGAGTGTTTATTGAGCGAAAACACCTAAAAGCTCCACGAGGCTCCGGCAGGGGATGGTGGTGATCCCTGCTGTACTCTTTCACCACAACTTACTCTCACTCTTACTTCCTGTTTCTGTTGTACCTGTATTTCAAGGGTCGGCCTTGTCACTCTCTGTGTCACGCTGAATATCCCCGAGAACTACGTTAAGGGTACAAGTGTCTGGGGAGTGCTCAGCCACTTACACGTTAATTTCACGAGCAGGCTGTTCCGTTGATTCGGATCAACCGGAACCCTCGTCGTCGTAACCGACGGAGTGCTTCCATATGCCTAGACGCAAAGCCCAACATAGCATTGGTGAATGTGTTAAAAACAAACAAATCTATTGATAAATAATACACTCTACAAAGTAAATTCAAGACGAAGAACGGCGTTGGTAGTCGACCGATCGCCAAGTTATGCCCGATTTTAGAAGGAGACAAGTAATTGTCTGAGGACCTTTTCAAACTCCACCCGTCTAACACCCGTGGACAAATTTACAAAGTCAGAAAACAGCACAGCTCCCATGACGTTCAGAAACATTTTTTCACGCTGAGAGTTGCTGAAGCATGGAACAAACTGCCGGTATCAGTTGTTAGTTGTCGGAGCACTGCATCCTTCAAAACTTCCATGCTTCCTGAGATTCGCCAACGCTACACCTGATTTTCTCCCCTCCATACACACGCAAGCATGTATCTGACTCATACATTGTTCGCTTTCCAGACATTTGTACATCACTGCATATGCAGACACCCATAAAATTATTAATTATAAAATTATGGCAGACACCCATAAAATTATTAACCATCTTACCAACAATAACTCTGAGCACCTTTTCAAACTCCACCTGTCTAACACCCGTGGACATGTTTACAAAGTCAGAAAACAGCACAGCTCCCATGACTTCAGGAAACATTTTTTCACGCTGAGAGTTGCTGAAGCATGGAACAAACTGCCGGTATCAGTTGTTAGTTGTCGGAGCACTGCATCCTTCAAAACTTCCATGCTTCCTGAGATTCGCCAACGCTATACCTGATTTTCTCCCCTCCATACACACGCAAGCATGTATCTGACTCATACATTGTTCGCTTTCCAGACATTTGTACATCACTGCATATGCAGACACCCATAAAATTATTAATTATAAAATTATGGCAGACACCCATAAAATTATTAACCATCTTACCAACAATAACTCTGAGCACCTTTTCAAACTCCACCTGTCTAACACCCGTGGACATGTTTACAAAGTCAGAAAACAGCACAGCTCCCATGACTTCAGGAAACATTTTATCACGCTGAGAGTTGCTGAAGCATGGAACAAACTGCCGGTATCAGTTGTTAGTTGTCGGAGCACTGCATCCTTCAAAACTTCCATGCTTCCTGAGATTCACCAACACTACACCTGATTTTCTCCCCTCCATACACACACAAGCATGTACCTGACTCATACATTGTTCGCTTCCCAGACATTTGTACATTACTGCATATGCTTTATATGCACTTTATGACAAGTTGTGGTGCACCTGAGCACTGTATACAATAATTTCATTATTATTATTATTGAGTGAGAGAGCAGTGGATGCCATCAAAGTGACACTGGGGTAAAATATACGAAGTCCAGTATACCCATCATGACTACCCATCTGATAAGGGTACACCAGGCACATGCATCACAACCATATGTGCGCGACATGGTGATCTCATATCAAGATAAACAGCACATGACCTTGCAGGTGGGGCCCAGTTAGAATTTTCTTCAGGTCGAGTAGCCCATCCTGCTCAAAAGGTCCCTGAATAAGGGTTGCTTTAGGATGTTGAACGAAACACCTATGTTTCCAGAGGTGAATTATTCAAACTCCAAAGAATCCCTCTCAACACATGGCTATGATGCTCCCCCGCTACTTCTGCTCGTGATCAGAGATGCACGTATCGTCAGCCACTAAGGGACATGCTCAACTGTATTATTATTATTATTATTATTATTATTATTATTATTATAATTGGATAGATTTGCATCTATACCTATTGTTGGATTTTGTTATGATAAAGATGTGGATGGGAGAAAATGTGGGTAGAAGGTGATGTACTAGCAGCCCTCTCCCCTTGCTGTTTTACAAAGTAAACACCAACACAAAATAACTATGCAGAGGCAGCCATGGTCGGAACATGAACAAGCATTCTTAAAAGAGAAAAGAAGTATGGTCATTCCTTACCCAAGTGACCTTATCTTATCGCTAATAAATTAGTTTGAAAACTGAGCTCTGGTTGGTTGTATGCAAATGAGTTCATAATTAGGGTCCGGAACTCCCTTGGGGAAAAAAATCTCGCGCCCTGAACCCCACAAAAAATACGTATTCTCTACAGCAATAGCCTAAAACAGGACGAAAAGTGCAACCCCTTTAAAAGTGCCCCTCGGGGCGGAGGGCCCCTACTGACACTCCTTCCCTGCTACGCTCGAGGGTAAATGGAGGGCTTAAAACAGAATCTCGCAAATATATTTTACACAAAAAATACATATTATCTAGAGCAATAGCCTACAATAGGACGAAAAGTGCAACCCCTTTAAAAGTGCCGCCCGGGGCGGAGGGCCCCTATAGCCACTCCTCCCTGCTACGCTAGTGGATAAATGGAGGGCTTAAAACAGAATCTCGCAAATATATTTACAACAAAAAATATTATCTAGAGCAATAGCCTACAATAGGACGAAAAGTGCAACCCCTTTAAAAGTGCCGCCCGGGGCGGAGGGCCCCTATAGCCACTCCCTCCTTGCTACGCTAGTGGATAAATGGAGGGCTTAAAACAGAATCTCGCAAATATATTTTACACAAAAAATACATATTATCTAGAGCAATAGCCTACAATAGGACGAAAAGTGCAACCCCTTTAAAAGTGCCGCCCGGGGCGGAGGGCCCCTATAGCCACTCCCTCCTTGCTACGCTAGTGGATAAATGGAGGGCTTAAAACAGAATCTCGCAAATATATTTTACACAAAAAATACATATTATCTAGAGCAATAGCCTACAATAGGACGAAAAGTGCAACCCCTTTAAAAGTGCCGCCCGGGGCGGAGGGCCCCTATAGCCACTCCCTCCTTGCTACGCTAGTGGATAAATGGAGGGCTTAAAACAGAATCTCGCAAATATATTTTACACAAAAAATACATATTATCTAGAGCAATAGCCTACAATAGGACGAAAAGTGCAACCCCTTTAAAAGTGCCGCCCGGGGCGGAGGGCCCCTATAGCCACTCCCTCCTTGCTACGCTAGTGGGGAAGCACTCCGTCGGTTACGACGATGAGGGTTCCGGTTGATCCGAATCAACGGAACAGCCTGCTCGTGAAATTAACGTGTAAGTGGCTGAGCACTCCACAGACACGTGTACCCTTAACGTAGTTCTCGGGGATATTCAGCGTGACACAGAGAGTGACAAGGCCGACCCTTTGAAATACAGGTACAACAGAAACAGGAAGCAAGAGTGAGAGAAAGTTGTGGTGAAAGAGTACAGCAGGGATCACCACCATCCCCTGCCGGAGCCTCGTGGAGCTTTAGGTGTTTTCGCTCAATAAACACTCACAACGCCCGGTCTGGGAATCGAAACCGCGATCCTATGACCGCGAGTCCGCTGCCCTAACCACTGGGCCATTGCGCCTCCACAGCTACGGTAGTGGATAAATGGAGGGCTTCAAACAGAATTTCGCGAATATATTTTACGAAATCCTATCTCTTGTTTCCTGGAGTAGAGTGAATTATGATGTAAGGGAAATAACTCTTACTTTACTCATAGTTCTGTGTTGCTCAAGGCAAGATTTTTAGTTGGACGTTATATAAGTGTTTAAGGCGGCGAGCTGGCAGAAACGTTAGCGCGCCGGACGAAATGCTTAGCGGTATTCGTCTGCCGTTACGTTCTGAGTTCAAATTCCGCCAAGGTCGACTTTGCCTTTCATCCTTTCGGGGTCGATAAATTAAGTACCAGTTACGCACTGGGGTCGATGTAATCGAATTAATACCTATGTCTGTCCTTGTTTGTCCCATCTATGTTTAGCCCCTTGTGGGTAATAAAGAAATAGATATTTCGTCTGCCGTTACGTTCTGAGTTCAAATTCCGCCAAAGTCGACTTTGCCTTTCATCCTTTCAGGATCGATAAATTGAGTAGCAGTTACGCACTGGGGTCGATGTAATCAAATTAATACCTATGTCTGTCCTTGTTTGTCCCCTCTATGTTTAGCCCCTTGTGGGTAATAAAGAAATAGATATTTTGTCTGCCGTTACGTTCTGAGTTCAAATTCCGCCAAGGTCGACTTTGCCTTTCATCCTTTCGGGGTCGATAAATTAAGTACCAGTTACGCACTGGGGTCAATGTAATCGAATTAATACCTATGTCTGTCCTTGTTTGTCCCCTCTATGTTTAGCCCCTTGTAGGTAATAAAGAAATAGATATTTCGTCTGCCGTTACGTTGTGAGTTCAAATTCCGCCAAGGTCGACTTTGCCTTTCTTCCTTTCGGGGTCGATAAATTAAGTACTAGTTACACACTGGGGTCGATATAATCGACTTAATCTGTTTGTCTGTCCCCTCTGTGCGTAGCCCCTTGTGGTCAGGAAAGAAATAAAAAATGTTAACAAGCCAGGCGAAATGCTTAGCAGTATTTCGTCTGTCTTTACGCTATGACGGTGATTAATATTATTATTAAACAATGATAAATCTCAGATGCGAGTTATAAACAGTAGCGGTAACACATCGTGATGCATATTTGCCATTTGAATATGGCTAACCCATAAGGGTGGATGCTACTATAGTTTGTAGCCCCAGGAAGATATCTCCTCCAGCTGGCTATAGACACACTATCTGTGTCCTCTCAGTATTTGTGAAGGGGAGTCATCCTCCCCGTCTTCAACTCATGTACACACGGACCCGAGTTTCAAGGTGTTTACCTTTCATCAGCGTGTGACAATCATGGTTGTCGACGAGAAGCCAGCTCCCTTCACAAATATGGCAAATATGCATCACAATGTGTTACCGCTACTGTTTATAACTCGCTCTGGGATTTATCATTGTTTGATTTCACTTTTTCAATATCAGTGTCAATCGACACTGGAAAAAGTATATGTATTTGTGAAGGGAGCTGACTTCTCATCGCCAACCATGATTGTCACACGCTGATGAAAGGTAAACACCTTGAAACTCGGGTACGTGTGTATCATGAGTTGAAGACGGGGAGGATGACTCCCCTTCACAAATAATGAGAGGACACAGATAGTGTGTCTATAGCCAGCTGGAGGAGATATCTTCCTGGGGCTACAAACTACAGTAGCATCCACCCTTAGGGGTTAGCCATATTCAAATGGCAAATATGCGTCACAATATTATTATTATTCTGAATTTATCTTGTTAAGCGATTGCAGCTCAATGCAGTGATAAAATATTCTGGGCAACAGAAACAAACCACTTTGGAAAAAAAAGGGGAGAAATATGGATCTTTTCAGTTTGAACAGCAGTTTTTTCTAGCAGTGTCATATGAAATTGTCACCCATAATTATGACCCTAGTATTGATCTATTGTATTTCAATCTATTTTAGGGTTAGGGTATCTTTTTTTTCTTTACAAAAGTAAATAAACCCAATCTGTTTCTTAAACGAGGGACATATTCATACGGTACGGAATGTTTTCACCTCAATAGACGTCACTGATTGGTTGAAATCGCAGAAATTGAAGGAAAAAAACAACAAATATCTTACAAACTATAGTATTTTCTCAATAAAGCCAAGAGAAAAAGATGTTTTATAAACACATTCTACCAGTATACGAAGTTTAAAATTTTTTAGTTACCTAGAAATTATGTTAAAAACTGCCGTTCAAAAGGAAAAGATCCAGAAATATAGACAAACAACAACCGTGAAGTATTTTATAAGGCTTTATTCACTGTAATTCTTTTGATATATATATATATATATATATACAAATACATTTTATTATTATTTCATAGTAAAAAAAAGAAGAAAATCAAGGCTCTTATCAATCTCCGCAAGTGGCTAACTTGTTTCATAGATAATTTATCAACCACTTAGTAAACTAAAGCATCAGACATTTTCTACTTGTGTCCGCACAGCAAAGTATCACACACACAAAGATCAGTGTTTCTTTCTTTCTTTTTTTCTTCTTTGTTTTTTTTTTGATTCAGTGGGGAAGTAGGGAATTGATTGACAAGAATTCACTCCAAGAATATTAACAAATAAATTAACAGCAAAAAACCAAATTCCCCCCCACCCCACCCCCCGCTTAATAATATAAAACAAACAACACTGTGTAACAAAACTTTTATTTATTTATTTATTTATTGTCTTTGGTCATCAGTAAGTGTTATTTTTTTTATTTGATTCTATCCAGAAATCAAAGGAAGTGACTACCATCCCCTTCAAACTTTGCTTTTGTCACCTGGACATCAACCCTTTCATTACTGTATTTCTGTTGAGATGCTCTGTGTTTCTTTCAATTACTTTATAACAAAGAATTTAGTAAAATAACTTAGTTATCATTCAGCTAGTGTTAGGAACATAAATTGTGACTAAGGTTTGGTGGAAGATTTTAATTCAAAACTTATGAAAACAAGACATTTGTACTACAGAGCCAGAGGTGGTTTCAGCCGGGTTGGTAATGAAAGGGTCAATGTTTTAAAACTCACCTATTTTCCATTAACGCTTTAGTATTTAATATTTAAACCGGCCAAATCCGGCCAAAATATT
>NW_021833146.1:25000-30174 GCF_006345805.1 Octopus sinensis
AATACGTTTATTTTTGGATGGGATATTGCGATTTGTTGTGTCTTGGGAGGGTCATTGCGCCAATAATAACAAAACATGCACGGGCTCAATTCTACTTCTTTATCATTCTTTTACCCGTTTCAGTCATCTGACTGCAGCCATGCTGGAGCACTGCCTTAAAAGGTTTTTTTTTTAGTCGAAGAAATCAAGTCCAGGACTTATTCTTTGTAAGCCTAGTACTTATTTTATCAGTCTCTTTTACTGAACTGTTAAGTTACAGGGATGTAAACACACCAACATTGATTGTCAGGTGATGGTAGGGGGACAAACATAGACACAAAGACACACACATGCACAAATATATATATATATATATATATATATATATATATATATATATATATATATATATGTATGTATGTGTGTGTGTGTATATTCTTTCTTTTTTTATTCTTTTATTTGTTTCAGTCATTTGACTGCGGCCATGCTGGAGGAGCACCACCTTTAGTCGAGCAAATCGACCCCAGGGCTTATTCTTTATAAGCCTAATACTTATTCTATTGGTCTCTTTTGCCGAACTGCTAAGTTATGGGGATGTGAACACACCAGCATCGGTTGTGGGGTGTGGTTTGAGGACAAGCTGGATGTTATTTCTAGCAGGCCTGGATACCATGTAGACATGTCCCTTGGCTCATATATACATACGTAACAGAGGAGGATGTCATCTGAAGGGGTCACTGTTATATATATATCAGATCTCAGTACTACTTAGAGGTCTCCCTCATTGACTCATACATACAACGCATACGCAAGACAGTTGATCTGCGGGGAATTTGGCTGCTATGTCTAACAGACCTGGCTACCATGTAGAGAAAACAGCAGAGATGAAGGGGACTTAGAGGAGAAAGAGAAAGAGTAGAAGTGTAGGCAAAGCTGAGGTGGAATAAGTGAATGAAAGGAGTGGGGAAAACAGGTGGGGTCAATGCTTTGTTTAAATCAAGGGTTTCCCCGAATGGGCAGTGCTACCCTCTTGTGGGGGCGGTGGAAAGAACCTGTGGGGGTTGAAGAAAAGTGGGATGATAATGAGGGGGCCAAAATGGGGTGATGGATGGAAAAAAAAAAATATTACTGTTTTGAATTTGTTACTGAAAGTGGGTTATATTTGTGGTGGGAAGGGCAAAGGGCCACTAGAAATACGGCCTTGTTTCAGTCATTTGACTGCGGCCATGCTGGAGCACCGCCTTTAGTCGAGCAAATCGACCCCAATACTTATTCTTTTGTAAGCCCAATATTTATTCTATCGGCCTCGTTTGCCGAACCGCTAGGTAACGGGGACATAAACACACCAGCATCGGTTGTCAAGGGAACTGCTGGATTAAATGAAACGAAAGAATTTGATGGCAGCGGGGGCGGGGGGGGGGGGAACAGGGTGAAGTGGACGGAGGGAGGGAAAGGTGGCAGGGGGATGTGACAGGGGAAGAAGGGATGGTAAGAATTGAGGGTGAGGGCAAGGGCAGCAGGGGTGGGGGAATGGCTGGGCGGGGAGGACCAAGGGACAGAATCGGCGTCCGGAATCAGCTGGAAGTCCTCGAGTTTGACGTGCGCGACGTGCCGCTGCTGCTCAGCGTGCCACTGCCACCACCGCCGCTGCCGCCACCGTCGCCACCACCACCACCACCACCACCACCAGTACCGCTGCCTCTGTTGCTGCTGCCGCTGCTACTGCTACTCCTGCTACAACAACTACTACTACTACTACTATGATGACTGCTGTTGTTGTTGCTGCTGCTAGCGCCGCCGCTGTTGTTGCTCCGGCAACTGCTCCTGCTGCTGCTGCCACTGCTGCTACTACTGCTGCTGCCACCGCCACCGCCGCCGCCACCTTGACCACCACCACCACCACTGACCCCTAAGTCGTGCTGCATGAGCAGGTTGGACAGCTGGCTGGCTGCCTTGTCCACCGATTCCGTGCACAGGGACAGCCTCTCGCGGAGACGGGCGTTGTTCATGTCGTAGGCGGCGTCCTTGATGGTTTTGCACACCTGGATGCAGGACGACACAATACTGAGACAGGCACCTGGAACAAGAAAAAAAAAAAGGATAATATATATATATATAAATATATAAATATATATACACAGATAGATAGAAAGACAGGTGGGTGGATAGATGGATAGACAGATAGACAGACAGATATAGATAGATAGATAGATAGATAGATAGATAGATAGATAGATAGATAGATAGATAGATAGATAGATAGATAGATAGAATAGATGATAGATAGATAAATAGATAGATGGATAGATAGATAGATAGATTAGATAGATATATATATAAATAGATAGATGGATAGATAGATTAGATAGATAGATAGATAGATAGATAGATAGATAGATAGATAGATAGATATAATAGATTGATGGATAGATAGATAGATAGATAAATAGATATATTAGATAGATGATAGATAGATAGATGATTAGATAGATAGATAAATAGATAGATAGATAGATAGATAGATAGATAGATAGATAGATAGATATACAGATGGATGGATGGATGGATAGACACATAGACAGACAGATATATAGATAGACAGACAGACAGACAGATAGATAGAAAGACAGACAGATAGATAGATGGATGGATAGACAGACAGACAGACAAATAGATAGATAGACAGACAGACAGACAGATGGATGGATAGATAGACAGATAGATAGATAGATGGATGGATAGATATATAGATATATAGATAGATAGATAGATAGATAGATAGACAGACCGACAGAGAGACAAATAGATAGACAGACAGATAGATAGATAGATGGATAGATAAGCAGTTAGATAGATAGACAGATAGATGGATAGATAGATAGCTAGATAGAGAGAGAGAGAGAGATAGACAGATAGATAGATAGATAGACAGACAGACGGGCCAACATACTGATAGACAGACAGATAGACAGACAAACAGACAGACAGATAGACAGACAGACAGACAAATAGCTAGATAGACATGCAATAAGGTAAACCAGACTGTGCATGTGCGTGCATGTGTGTGCAATGCAGAGATGTCGGGGAGTGGGGGGAGGGTGAAGGCAATCACTGATGAGAAGCTGACATGCCAGTTTAATCCTTAACGACATGGTTAATTAATTTTTTTTCTTTTTGCCCCGCCCTGATCTAGTTGACCTCCCTGACCGCTTAATTAATTAGTTTTTTTTTTTTTTAAGAAGTCGGTAAATCTAGTTTTGTTGTTTTTTTTTAATTTCTGAATCTTAGTGTAAAAAAAAAAATAAAAGAAGAAAATAAAAAAAACAAAGAAAAGAAAGGAAAAATTAAAAAGCAAAAAAAAAAAAATAAATAATAATACATTCTCCTAAATCTGCTCTGAATTAATTAATTAATCAACAACATAGTCACTGTTGCCATCATCGACCTCATCGCATTCAATTGTCGTTGTTGTTATCATCATTGCCATCATTGCTGTCAGCATCAATCATCGTCACTCTCATCGTGAATATTGTCATCACCACCACCACCAACACCACCACCACCACCACCACCATCATCATCATCATCATGTATATATAAATGTATATATATAGGCGCAGGAGTAGCTGTGTGGTAAGTCGCTTGCTAACCAACCACATGGTTCCGGGTTCAGTCCCACTGCGTGGCATCTTGGGCAAGTGTCTTCTGCTATAGCCCCGGGCTGACCAATGCCTTGTGAGTGGATTTGGTAGACGGAAACTGAAAGAAGCCTGTCGTATATATGTATATATATATATATGTATGTGTGTGTATATGTTTGTGTGTCTGTGTTTGTCCCCCTAGCATTGCTTGACAACCGATGCTGGTGTGTTTACGTCCCCGTCACTTAGCGGTTCGGCAAAGAGACCGATAGAATAAGTACTGGGCTTACAAGAATAAGTCCCGGGTCGATTTGCTCGACTAAAGGCGGTGCTCCAGCATGGCCGCAGTCAATGACTGAAACAAGTAAAAGAGTAAAAGAAAAGAGTATATATATATATATATATATCAGTGCTTTTCAAACTTTTTGCTGGAGCGGAACCCCAAGGAAACATTCCACTGGCTCGAGGAACCCCTGTGCAATAATTTAATAGTCTTGTGCACACACATCTGCACAGGAGAATTAAAAATTACTGCCGATTTTAGCAGTTTTGTAACTTCTTGCGGAACCCCTGGACTGTACTGGCAGAACCCTGCTTGAAAACCACTGAGTTAGACACAGTCAGTTAGACACTAGTTAGACCAGTGCTTTTCAATCTTTTTGCTGGAGTGGAACCCCAAGGAAACATTCCACTGGCTCGAGGAACCCCTGTGCAATAATTTAATAGTCTTATGCACACATATCTGCACAGGAAATTTTTAAAATTACTGCCGATTTTAGCAGTTTTGTAACTTCTTGCGAAACCCCTGGACTGTACTGGCAGAACCCTAAGGTTCCGAGGAACCCTGGTTGAAAACCACTGATATATATGTATGTATGTATATATGTGGCACGGTGGCATGTAAAAAGCACCATCCGTTTGTGTCCATTGCCAGCCTCGCCTGGCCCCGTGCCAGTGGCACATAAAAAGCACCATCCGTTCGTGACCGTTTGCCAGCTCTGTCTGGCACCTGTGCGGTGGGGTGCACGTAAAAAGCACCCACTACCACCTCACGGAGTGGTTGGCGTTAGGAAGGGCATCCAGCTGTAGAAACTCTGCCAGATCTGACTGGGCCTGATGAAGCCTTCTGGCTTCACAGACCCCAGTTGAACCGTCCAACCCATGCTAGCATGGAAAACGGACGCTAAACGATGATGATGATGATGATGATGATATGTATGTATGTATATATCCAGGGTTATTCAAAAAGAATGAACTGATTTCATTATGCAATATTTTCATAAGGAAAAGCAATAGAAGACTCCAGCAAAGTCACAAGTATTTACTCACAACTAACTTTTATTTCCTGCCTTACTAGTGTTCAATGTGGCCACCACCTGAAGCACTTGTATAAGGAACACTTTTTTGTCAAAAATTAGGTTAAAAAAATATGGGAGTTTCTTAACTATGGATAGTATCATAAACCCTTCCAGAAACCTTTTTTCCAAATTTTAAACCCCCCAAATTAGGGGTTTCCTTATACATGTTAATACAGTATGTATATATATATATATA
>NW_021833147.1:5000-12500 GCF_006345805.1 Octopus sinensis
TAACATGTTTCTACTTGTATGTCAATGTTTTTATAACACAGCAGCGACTTTTCTTTTGTGGTGTGGTGTACGTACAACTGTAACAAGACTTCAAAATGCACTCACACGTATGAGCACGTCTGTACGTGCTTACGCTGTTATGATTAGTATTATGGTGGCTGCCCCCTCGTTATCGAGTATGGCTATTGCACGAAGCTTAATCAATGCTGTTATCGTGCAATGCCTGTGCAAGAAGACTTTTTTTAAAGTGAAGAAAGGCTGTACACTGAGTCAATCCCACTCACTAAGCAACAGTAGCCATAATCCGAAAAGAAGAGCAAGTCGACATCATCGGTAACCACTGAGCCGCAGGTTTTATGTTGGAGTTATCCCAGTTACCTGAGTTACCTTCTCCTAGAAGGATGCCCTAACAAAGGCTAGGAGTCCTTCACTCCCAATGGTTTAAACGCGCGATAGGGTATTCAGTCCGATTATTTCTATGTCCCCGCACATGATACAGCCTTAAGACATTTATTGGATGGCCGTTGACTCTCAAGAGTTCCTCCGCCCTTTGACGGGTTTTGTTTTTCATCCCGCAGGGTGTCCAATAAACACCATCCTCACCAAGCAAGCTTAGTATTATACATACATACATACATACATACATACATACACACATATACACACACACACATACACACAAACATATATATGTATATATGTGTGTGTGTGTGGGGGTGTGTAGGTATGTATGGCAGGTTTGGTAGCCTTCAACTAGCACTATCTCCTCCAAGACCCCGCGGCGCAAGTTGACCAAAATTGAGAGTAGAAGGCTTGCTCTTCCTTCCGTAGAAGAAAAAATTCAAATCAGACCATGTTAACACCAAAAATTATTTACATCAAAAAGATGCTTTTTTTCCTATGAAAATCCCTATTTTTTACGATTTTTTGACTGCTGTGTTGCCATTTTTCGGTGTATTTCAACCAGAAAAATGGTCACTTAAAGAGAATAACAAGCTACATAACGGGGTATGTGCACTACTGGAAATAGTCACAAGACAGATTCTTCAAGCCGTGCCAACTGACAGGAGTCCTAGGGGGTGGCCTTATATTTTTGCAATGTTAATCGACATGGTGCCTAGGTTAGAGATTATGGTGTCTCTCCAGGTCAAGTTGCTAGATCTGTACATTGAGAAGTCGCAACTCCGGTACTATGATATGTCACAGGAAAGAATTGCAAGGTGTATTCTTCAAGCTGGCAGAAACCAGGAACGAGATGGCTGGATAGTATCTTTTTTAGTCTTGGGTGGTCATGCTCGCGAATTCAGCCGCAAAGTATAATGACTGTTACCCCTGATATGACCTGATGGAGGAGGTACCCGAGGACTCTACATACCCCTGCGACATTTCTTGGGATTGTAGGCGGCAGTGAAAAAGGGCGAGCTGGATGGATGCAAAGATTACAAATTCTCCAAGCCGAGCCAATTGGCAGGAGACAGACCTAGGAGTAGGCCAACAATGAGATAATATCCGTAGTCTTGGTTGGTCATGCTTAGGAATTCAACCAGAAATTATAGTGACTATTGCTTCTGATGTGGAGGCGCAGTGGCCCAGTGGTTAGGGCAGCGGACTCGGGATCGGAGGATCGCGGTTTCGATTCCCAGACCGGGCGTTGTGTGTGTTTATCGAGCGAAAACACCTAAAAGCTCCACGAGGCTCCGGAAGGGGCTGGTGGCGACCCCTGTTGTACTCTTTTGCTCCAACTATCTCTCACTCTTTCTTCCTGTTTCTTGGGTGATGCTGCGATGGATGGACTGGCGTCCTGTCCAAATGGGGGGGAACACATACGTCAAAGAAAGCGGGAAACTGTGCCCATGGGTCTGGCTAGGCTTGAAAAGGGTGCATAAATAAATAAATAAATTGTTTCTGATAGGACCCTATCGAGAAGGTACCTAAGAACTCTACAGTATACATAATATAAATTCCTTATCTCGCCAATGGGTTAACTGGTTCAAACCCCGGCTACGTCTGTTCCAATAACTGGCGGTGACTTGGTCAGTGAATCCTTTGCGTTGGTCACCAATCAAGATGAGCTTCTACAGACCTCACTATCCCAAAGTGTGTATGAATGTGACCAGGAATCACGTGTGAACTTCTGTTCCCTTTGAAATTCCCAACATAAACTTTACTCGTCTTGAATCAGACTTTAAACTGCACCAGTGAATGGGACCTTGATTCAGGAATCCCAGGGTTTTGAGGCGTGTAGAACTACCTCTTAACCACTTTTATTCACATGTCTAATCAGACCTGGATTAGTAACATCTATTAGGGTCCAGCACCTGTTAGGGTCCCAGCTATGGGGTAACTAGCATGAGTACCCCCCGTTTCAAACTCAGGCTACTGCTTCTGTTCCGATGCCTAGCGATGTCTTGGTCAGTGAATCCTCTATGCCCGTCGCCAGTCAGCTTCTAGGGATCACACTAATCTTTGAAGTGTGTATGAATGTGACCAGGGACCACAGGGAAACTTTTATTCCCAATGAAGCTCCCAACTTAAACTTTACTAGTCCTGGGTCAGACTTTAAACTGCATCAGGGAGTGGATCTTTGGTACAGGAGTTCCCGGGGTTTTGAGATATGTGGAACTACCTCTTAGCCACTGTTATTCACAGGATCCAGCACCTTTTAGGGTCCCAGTTGTAGGTTAACTAGTATGCGTACCACCTGTTTCAAATCCAAGCTACATCTTACTTCTTTATGGCCCACAAGGGGCTAAACATAGAGGGGACAAGTAAAGACAGACAAAGGGATTAAGTCGATTATATTGACCCCAGTGCGTAACTGGTAGTTAATTTATCGACCCCGAAAGGATGTAAGGCAAAGTCGACCTCAGCGGAATTTGAACTCAGAACGTAACGGCAGACGAAATACCTATTTCTTTACTACCCACAAGGGGCTAAACACCGAGAGGACAAACACGGGCAGACAAACGGTTTAAGTCGATTATATCGACCCCAGTACGTAACTGGTACTTATTTAATCGACCCCGAAAGGATGAAAGGCAAAGTCGACCTCGGCGGAATTTGAACTCAGAACATAACAGCAGACGAAATACCGCAAAGCATTTCGCCCGGCAGGGATTTCAGAATCGAAAGCAACCGTTGCATTTTGAAGCAGTCATTTAGAAAAATTACATTCTGAGGAGGGTCCATGCTTTTAATGAAGATGATCCGGGTGGAAAAGTGGAACCTTACAAGTTATACTTGATGTGTAGAAGACGCACGCTTTCCAACAAAGCTTTTTGAGGTGGAGGAGCAGGAATGGCTGTGTGTTAAGTAGCTTGCTTACAAACCACATGGTTTCGGATTCAGTCCCACTGCGTGGCACCTTGGGCAAGTGTCTTCTACTATAGCCTCGGGCCGACCAAAGCCTTGTGAGTGATTTTGGTAGACGGAAACTGAAAGAAGCCCGTCGTATATATGTATATATATATATAATTTTTTTTCTCTCCTTTTTTTTTCTCTCCTTGTTTCTCTCCGTGTTTCTTTTCTGTGTATCTTTCTGTTGAAGAGCGTAGGCTCGAAACGTAAAAGACTTGTTTTATTTATATTTCCTGAGCGCCATACTAATACAATTGTTTGTTTGTATTCCACCTGCCTTCGTCTTTTGTTTATTTTCATAAAGCTTCCCGTTATATATATATGTGTGTGTGTGTGTGTGTGTGTGTTTTTACCCCAACATCGCTTGACAACCGATGCTGGTGTGCTAGCTCACTATCTTTTACGTGTAATGAAATAGGCTTGTTCTAGTGTGTATGCATGTGTGTGTTTGTTTGTGTGTGTGTGTGTGGGCATACCCGTATGTATACTGCATATATTTGCATTCAATTGCATGAAAGTTATCCCGAAAGTAAGGCAGAAATAAACACAGCTTATTAACTGACGCAAGCCGTTTAAATCGAACGTGTTGGTTGAGCAACTCTTTCATCTAAAGAAACTCTTTTTTCTGGTATTTTTCATTGAATGGCTTGCAAACAGAAGCAGCGAACCGTTATTGAGTTCTTTATGAAGAAGGGCTGTTTGCTGTCTGAAAGTCCACAGAAGGCTATAGTTTTATTTTATAATTATTATTATTATTATTATAGGCGCAGGAGTGGCTGTGTGGTAAGTAGCTTGCTTACCAACCACATGGTTCCGGGTTCAGTCCCACTGCGTGGCACCTTGGGCAAGTGCCTTCTACTATAGCCTCGGGCCAACCAATGCCTTGTGAGTGGATTTGGTAGACGGAAACTGAAAGAAGCCTGTCATATATATACGTATTAGGTGTAGGAGTGGCTGTGTGGTAAGTAGCCTGCTTACCAACCACATTGTTCCGGGTTCAGTCCCACAGCGTGGCACCTTGGGCAAATGTCTTCTACTATAGCCTCTAGCCGACCAAAGCCTTGTGAGTGGATTTGGTAGACGGAAACTGAAAGAAGCCCGTCGTATATATGTATATATATATATGTATGTGTGTGTGTTTGTTTGTCTGTGTTTGTCCCCCTAGCATTGCTTGACAACCGATGCTGGTGTGTTTATGTCCCCGTCACTTAGCGGTTCGGCAAAAAGAGACCGATAGAATAAGTACTGGGCTTACAAAGAATAAGTCCCGGGGTCGAGTTGCTCGACTAAAGGCGGTGCTCCAGCATGGCCGCAGTCAACTGACTGAAACAAGTAAAAGAGTATTATTATTATTATTATTATTTTTTGCGGGGAATGCGCCATTGGCGTAGGTAATATACAGAGATGGATTAAAGAAGCTTAAAGAAGGGGGAAACCAGCATTGAAGACAACTCATGCAATAGGTGACCATCATCTGTGACCACTGATACGAACCACCAACATGTGGATCAACTGTTCTGCATGGACAGACGAGTCATACTTCATGAGTTCGTCGTACAACTGGACCTGTGGTCACCATGCATTACCAAAGATGGTGGAAGATTTAGGGTGTCATAAAGTTGTGTGCAAAGAAGGTACCTTGTTAGTTGACACCCGATTTAGAGAAGAGAAACACCCTTAACCAAAAAAAGGAGGATCTTTTTCGGTTTGACCGGCAGTTTTTTAAAATGATTTCCATGTAACTAAACACTTTTTAACTTCGTATTCTGGTAGAATGTGTTTATAAAACATCTTTTTCTCTTGGCTTTATTGAGAAAATTCTATAGTTTGTAAGATATTTGTTGGTTTTTCTTCTTCAATTTCTGCAATTTCAACCAATCAATGATGTCTATTGAGGTAAAAACATTCTGTGCCGTATGAATATGTCCCTCGTTTAAGAAACAGATTGGGTTTATTTACATTTCTGAAGAAAAGAATATACCCTTCCCCCACCCCTAACCCTAACCCTAAAACAGATTGAAATGCAATAGATCGATACTAGGGTCATAATTATGGGTGACAATTCCATATGACCCGCTAGAAAAAACTGCCATTCAAACCGAAAAGATCCTAGATTGATTCTAGGGTCGTAATTATGGGTGACAATTTCATATGACACCGCTAGAAAAAACTGCCATTCAAACCGAAAAGATCCTAGATCGATACTAGGGTCGTAATTATGGGTGACAATTTCATATGACACCGCTAGAAAAAACTGCCGTTCAAACCGAAAAGATCTTAGATCGATTCTAGGGTCATAATTATAGGTGACAATTTCATATGACACCACTAGAAAAAACTGCCATTCAAACCGAAAAGATCCTACATCGATACTAGGGTCGTAATTATGGGTGACAATTTCATATGACATCGCTAGAAAAAACTGCCGTTCAAACCGAAAAGATCCTAGATCGATTCTAGGGTCATAATTATGGGTGACAATTTCATATGACACCGCTAGAAAAAACTGCCATTCAAACCGAAAAGATCCTAGATCGATACTAGGGTCATAATTATGGGTGACAATTTCATATGACACCGCTAGAAAAAACTGCCGGACAAACCGAAAAGATCCTAGATCGATTCTAGGGTCATAATTATGGGTGACAATTTCATATGACACCGCTAGAAAAAACTGCCGGACAAACCGAAAAGATCCTAGATCGATTCTAGGGTCATAATTATGGGTGACAATTTCATATGACACCGCTAGAAAAAATTGCCGGTCAAACCGAAAAGATCCTAGATCGATTCTAGGGTCATAATTATGGGTGGCAATTCCATATGACGCCGCTAGAAAAAACTGCCGGTCAAACCGAAAAGATCCTAGATCGATTCTAGGGTCATAATTATGGGTGACAATTCCATATGACGCCGCTAGAAAAAACTGCCGGTCAAACCGAAAAGATCCTAGATCGATTCTAGGGTCATAATTATGGGTGACAATTTCATATGACGCCGCTAGAAAAAACTGCCGGTCAAACCGAAAAGATCCTAGATCGATTCTAGGGTCATAATTATGGGTGACAATTCCATATGACACCGCTAGAAAAAACTGCCATTCAAACCGAAAAGATCCTAGATCGATTCTAGGGTCATAATTATGGGTGACAATTCCATATGACACCGCTAGAAAAAACTGCCGGTCAAACCGAAAAGATCCTAGATCGATTCTAGGGTCATAATTATAGGTGACAATTCCATATGACACCGCTAGAAAAAACTGCCGGTCAAACCGAAAAGATCCCGTGGGTGGATCTGTTTGAAACTCCCTCCCAAACTGTCTTTACACTCGGACAGCATTTCCAAACTTCCAGTAACACTTTAGGATAAATTTCCTTTGTTCAAAGCTTAGCCTGGCTTTGTTCATTATTTCTAATGGCTGAATTCTAAAAAAGAACTGAAAATTAAGTGTCTTATCAGCAATTGAAGTGAATATACGGACTTTTTGTTTTGTGGAGGGGGGGGAACCCTCTATATGTGTGTGTGTGTGTGTGTGGTGTGTGTGTGTACCTCTCTCTCTCTTTCTCTCTCTTTCTTCTCCGAGCATCATATTAATACATTGTTTGTACTACATTCTCTTTTTGCTTTTTCTGTATTTTACTTTTTTTCTGTTTTTTTAATCAATTATGTTGTGTATACATATACATATATTATATATATATATATATATATATACATACATACATACATACATATATATATGTATATATATTATATTATATATAACATATATATATATATGGTAATATATATGTATATTATATATACGTTTGTGTATATATATATATATGTAATGTATAATATATACGTTTAATATATATATATATATATATATAATATATATATATATACGTTTATATATCTATATACGTTTATATATATATAATGATCAGAATCGAAATCGATCAATGGAAATTGCAGATGTTGTTACCAGTGCCGGTGGCATGTAAGAGAACTTTCCGTTTCGCGAACCGTTGCCAGCACCGCCCCGTTTCGTGTCCGTTGCCAGCCTCGCCTGGCCCTCGTGCCGGTGGCACATAAAAAGCACCATCCGTTCGTGGAGTTTGCCAGCTCTGTCTGGCACCAGTCGCGGGTGGCACG
>NW_021833147.1:20000-29123 GCF_006345805.1 Octopus sinensis
CGCAAGAAGTTACAAAACTGCTAAAATCGGCAGTAACTTTTAATTCTCCTGTGCAGATATCTCTTTTACTCTTTTACTTGTTTCAGTCATTTGACTGCGGCCATGCTGGAGCACCACCTTTAGTCGAGCAAATCGACCCTGGGACTTATTCTTTGTAAGCCCAGTACTTATTCTATCGGTCTCTTTTGCCGAACTGCTAAGTGACGGGGACGTAAACACACCAGCATCGGTTGTCAAGCAATGCTAGGGGGACAAACACAGACACACAAACACATACATATATATATATACATATATATGACAGGCTTCTTTCAGTTTCCGTCTACCAAATCCACTCACAAGGCATTGGGCGGCCCGGAGCTATAGTAGAAGACACTTGCCCAAGGTGCCATGCAGTGGGACTGAACCCGGAACCATGTGGTTGGTTAGCAAGCTACTTACCACACAGCCACTCCTGTGCAGATATGTGTGCATAAGACTATTAAATTATTGCACAGGGGTTCCTCGAGCCAGTGGAATGGTTCCTTAGGGTTCCGCTCCAGCAAAAAGGTTGAAAAGCACTGGTATAGTGGGATGGTGTTGTTGTAGTGTTGTGGGGTGTTTTGGGGTGTTGTTAGGATAGTATTGTTGGGTATTGTTAGGATGGTGTTGTTGTAGTGTTGTGGGGTGTTTTGGGGTGTTGTTAGGATAGTATTGTTGGGTATTGTTAGGATGGTGTTGTTGTAGTGTTGTGGGGTGTTTTGGGGTGTTGTTAGGATAGTATTGTTGGGTATTGTTAGGATGGTGTTGTTGTAGTGTTGTGGGGTGTTTTGGGGTGTTGTTAGGATAGTATTGTTGGGTATTGTTAGGATGGTGTTGTTGTAGTGTTGTGGGGTGTTTTGGGGTGTTGTTAGGATAGTATTGTTGGGTATTGTTAGGATGGTGTTGTTGTAGTGTTGTGGGGTGTTTTGGGGTGTTGTTAGGATAGTATCGTTGGGTATTGGTAGGATGGTGTTGTTGTAGTGTTGAGGGGTGTTTTGGGGTGTTGTTAGGATAGTATTGTTGGGTATTGTTAGGATGGTGTTGTTGTAGTGTTGTGGGGTGTTTTGGGGTGTTGTTAGGATAGTATTGTAGGATATTGTTAGGATAGTGTTGCAGTAGTGCTGTAGGGTGTTGTAGATGAGTGGGGAGTGAGTAGGAGAGATAGCGTTGTTAGAATGGTGTTGTGTTAATGTGGTGGTGGTGGTGGTGGGGGGGTGTTGCTTTTGTTTAGCCCTAGGTCAGTCCATCTGAGTACCTTACCTGTTTCTGATGTTGTCATTGTTGTTGTTCCAACCAAAATTCTTGGAATACTGAAGTTCTTACCTAATCTTCTGGCAGTTTCTCAACAAATTCTCTTAGCGATTGGTGCAGGAGAGGGTGGTGGGAAGGGAGTGGAGGTTACTGTTGCTATGGTAGCTTAGTAGTGGAAAGGTGGGGTGGGTGGGGTGGGACTGGGGGTAGAGGAACCACTTTAGGATATATTTTGAACTGTGATGCCTTTGCTGTTACCCCTCCCCCAACTCATAGGGATCTATCACTTTCTATCTGTCTCCTTGTCTGTGTTTCTGTCCGTCTGTCTGTTTGTCTGTCTCTGTCCTTTTTCTGTCTGTCTGATCCTCTTTCTTTCTCTCTCCTGCTTTCTTCTCTCTCTCTCTTTCTCTCTCTCTCTCTTTCTCTCTCTCTCTCTCTCTTTCTTTCCCTCTCTTTCACTCTCTCTTTCTCTCTCTCTTTCTTTCTCTCTCTCTCTTTCTCTCTCTCTCTTTCTCTCTCTCTCTTTCTCTCTCTCTCTTTCTTTCTCTCTCTCTCTCTTTCTCTCTCTTGTTCTCTCTCTTTCTCTTTCCCTTTTCTCCCTCTTCTCTCTCACCCCTGAAAGAGTAGACAAAGGAGCCTCAATGCTAGAAACTGTAGCCAAATATCTTACACATCACACCCTACCATTTCCGTAAAAATAAAGAAGGGCATATTTGATAATATAACTCATGAAATCTCCATGAAAGACGAAAAACTATGGATTAATGTATATTTACTGGTTAGATGTGTTTAATAGAGATGTTGCTGGTGTTTAGCCCCAGGTCAGTCCTGATTCAGGTAGACCTATGATCAAAGATGTTCCAGCTGTGACCATCCTGTCTTTTATTCAGGCATAGTGTATCTAGGACTACATTATCTAATGTGTCCTTCCTTGTTGTTGTTTAGCCCCAGGTCAGTCCTGATCCAGACAGACCTATGATCAAAGATGTTCCATCTGTGACCATCCTGTCTTTTATTCAGGCATAGTGTATCTAGGACTACATTATCTAATGTGTCCTTCCTTGTTGTTGTTTAGCCCCAGGTCAGTCCTGATCCAGACAGACCTATGATCAAAGATGTTCCATCTGTGACCATCCCGTCTTTTATTCAGGCATGGTGTGTCTAGGACTACATTATCTAATGTATCCTCATCCTTGTTGTTTAGTCCCAGGTCAGTCCTGATCCAGCAGACCTATGATCAAAGATGTTCCAGCTGTGACCATCATGTCTTTTATTCGGACATAGTGTATCTAGGACTACATTATCTAATGTGTCCTTCCTTGTTGTTTAGCCCCAGGTCAGTCCTGATCCAGTAGACCTATGATCAAAGATGTTCCACCTGTGACCATCCTGTCTTTTATTCAGGCATAATGTATCTAGGACTACATTATCTAACGTGCCTTCCTTGTTGTTTAGCCCTAGGTCAGTCCTGATCCAGCAGACCTATGATCAAAGATGTTCCACCGTGACCATCCATTCTTTTATTCAGGCTAGTTGTATCTAGGACTACATTATTAATGTGGTCCTTCCTTGTTGTTGTTTAGCCCCAGGTCAGTCCGATCCAGTAGACCTATGATCAAAGATGTTCCAGACTGTGACCCATCCTGTCTTTTATTCGGCATAGTGTATCTAGGACTACATATCTAATGTGTCCTTCCTTGTTGTTTAGCCTAGGTCAGTCCTGATCCAGCAGACCTATGATCAAAGATGTTCCAGCTGGGACCATCCATTCTTTTATTCAGGCATAGTGTATCTAGGACTACATATCTAATGTGTCCTTCCTTGTGGTGTTGTTTAGCCCCAGGTCAGTACCTGATCCAGCAGACCTATGATCAAAGATGTTCCAGCTGTGACCATCCATTCTTTTATTCAGGCATAGTGTATCTAGGACTACATTATCTAATGTGTCCTTCCTTGTTGTTGTTTAGCCCCAGGTCAGTCCTGATCCAGACAGACATATGATCAAAGATGTTCCAATCTGTGACCATCCCGTCTTTATTCAGGCATAGTGTGTCTAGGAATACATTATTTATGTATCCTCATCCTTGTTGTTTAGTCCCAGGTCAGTCCTGATCCAGCAGACCTATGATCAAAGATGTTCCAGCTGTGACCATCATGTCTTTTATTCGGACATAGTGTATCTAGGACTACATTATCTAATGTGTCCTTCCTTGTTGTTTAGCCCCAGGTCAGTCCTGATCCAGTAGACCTATGATCAAAGATGTTCCACCTGTGACCATCCATTCTTTTATTCAGGCATAGTGTATCTAGGACTACATTATCTAATGTGTCCTTCCTTGTTGTTGTTTAGCCCCAGGTCAGTCCTGATCCAGTAGACCTATGATCAAAGATGTTCCAGCTGTGACCATCATGTCTTTTATTCGGACATAGCGTATCTAGGACTACATTATCTTTCCACTCAATAGCAAGAGCCCTATATCCGTCCCCTCTATACCTCTCTGAACTGGCACAAAGTTAACCCCACTTCAATACTACTCTCTCCACTCCCATTTGAGGGATTTTTGTCTTGCAGATATTTGATGACCCTGTTGGTGCTGGTTTCATATAAAAAGCTGACGCCATGTAAAAGGAACTGGTGATGGTGTCACAGAAAGGCACTGGTGCTGGTGTCACAAAAAGGCACTGGTGCTGTCATCACAAAAAGGCACTGGTGCTGGTGTCACAAAAAAGGCACTGGTGGTGCTGGTGTCACAAAAAAGGCACTGGTGGTGCTGGTGTCACAAAAAGGCACTGATGCTGGTGTCACAAAAAGGCACTGGTGCTGTCGTCACAAAAAGGCACTGGTGCTAGTGTCACAAAAAAGGCACTGGTGGTGCTGGTGTCACAAAAAGGCACTGGTGCTGGTGTCACCAAAAAGGCCCTGGTGGTGCTGGTGTCACAAAAAGGCACTGGTGGTGCTGTTGTCACATAAAAGGCACTGGTGGTGCTGGTGTCACAAAAAGGCACTGGTGCTGGTGTCACAGAAAGGCACTGGTGCTGTCGTCACAAAAAGGCACTGGTGCTGGTGTCACAAAAAAGGCACTGGTGCTGTGTCACAGAAAGGCACTGGTGCTGGTGTCACAAAAAGGCACTGGTGCTGGTGTCACCAAAAAGGCATGGGTGTGGTGTGTCAAAAAGGCACTGGTGGTGCTGTTGTCACATAAAAGGCACTGGTGGGGCTGGTGTCACAAAAAGGCACTGGGCTGGTGTCCACAGAAAGGCACTGGTGCTGGTGTCACAAAAAGGCACTGGTGTGGTGTCACAAAAAGGGACACTGGTGCTGGGTGTCACAAAAGGGCACTGGTGTGGTTTTGTCAAAGAAAGGCATGGTGCTGGTGTCACAAAAAGGCACTGGTGCTGGTTGTCACAAAAAGGCACTGGCTGGGTGTCACAAAAAGGAAATGGTGCTGGGTGTCACAGAAAGGCATGGTGCTGTCGTCACAAAAAAGGCACTGGTGCTGGTGTCACAGAAAGGCCACTGGTGCTTGTGTCACAAAAAGGCACTGGTGCTGGTGTCACAAAAAGGCATGGTGTGGTGTCACAAAAGGGCAATGGTGCTAGTTGTTCAACAAAAAGGCACTGGTGCTGGTGTCACCAAAAAGGCACTGGTGCTGGTGTCACAGAAAGGCACTGGTGCTGGGTCACAAAAAAGGCACTGGTGCTGGTGTCACAGAAGGCATGGGTTGAGGGTCAACAAAAAAAAAGGCACTGGTGCTGGTGTCACAAAAAGGCACTGGTGCTGGCGTTGTCACAGAAAGGGCACTGGTTGCTGGTGTCACAAAAGGCCACTGGTGCTGGTGGTGTCACAAAAAGGCACTGGTGCTGGTGTCACAGAAAGGCACTGGTGCTGGTGTCACAAAAAGGCACTGGTGCTGGTGTCACAGAAAGGCACTGGTGCTGGTGTCACAAAAAGGCACTGGTGCTGGTGTCACAAAAAGGCACTGGTGCTGGTGTCACAGAAAGGCACTGGTGCTGGTGTCACAAAAAGGCACTGGTGCTGGTGTCACAAAAAGGCACTGGTGCTGGTGTCACAGAAAGGCAATGGGTGCTGGTGCTGGTGTCACAGAAAGGCACTGGGTGCTGGTGTTACAAAGGCCTGGTTGCTGGTGTCACAAAAAGGCACTGGTGCTGGTGTCACAAAAAGGCACTGGTGCTGGTGTCACAGAAAGGCACTGGTGCTGTCGTCACAAAAAGGCACTGGTGCTGGTGTCACAAAAAAGGCACTGGTGGTGCTGGTGTCACAAAAAGGCACTGGTGGTGCTAGTGTCACAAAAAAGGCACTGGTGGTGCTGGTGTCACAAAAAGGCACTGGTGCTGGTGTCACCAAAAAGGCCCTGGTGGTGCTGGTGTCACAAAAAAGGCCCTGGTGGTGCTGGTGTCACAAAAAAGGCACTGGTGCTGGTGTCACAAAAAAGGCACTGGTGGTGCTGGTGTTACAAAAAGGCACTGGTGGTGCTGGTGTTACAAAAAGGCACTGGTGGTGCTGGTGTTACAAAAAGGCACTGGTGCTGGTGTCACAAAAAAGGCACTGGTGGTGCTGGTGTCACAGAAAGGCACTGGTGCTGGTGTCACAAAAAGGCACTGGTGCTGGTGTCACAGAAAGGCACTGGTGCTGGTGTCACAGAAAGGCACTGGTGCTGGTGTTACAAAAAGGCACTGGTGCTGGTGTCACAAAAAGGCACTGGTGCTGGTGTCACAAAAAGGCACTGGTGCTGGTGTCACAGAAAGGCACTGGTGCTGTCGTCACAAAAAGGCACTGGTGCTGGTGTCACAAAAAAGGCACTGGTGGTGCTGGTGTCACAAAAAAGGCCCTGGTGGTGCTGGTGTCACAAAAAAGGCACTGGTGCTGGTGTCACAGAAAGGCACTGGTGCTGTCGTCACAAAAAGGCACTGGTGCTAGTGTCACAAAAAAGGCACTGGTGGTGCTGGTGTCACAAAAAGGCACTGGTGCTGGTGTCACCAAAAAGGCCCTGGTGGTGCTGGTGTCACAAAAAAGGCCCTGGTGGTGCTGGTGTCACAAAAAAGGCACTGGTGCTGGTGTCACAAAAAAGGCACTGGTGGTGCTGGTGTTACAAAAAGGCACTGGTGGTGCTGGTGTTACAAAAAGGCACTGTGATGGTGTCACAAAAAAGGCACATGGTGGTGCTTGGGTGTCACCAAAAAGGCCCGTGGTGCTGGTGTCACAAAAAAGGCAATGGTGCTGGTGTCAAAAAAAAGGCACTGGTGGTGCTGCTGGTGTTACAAAAGGCATGGTGGTGCTGGTTGTTGTTACAAAAAGGCACTGGTGGTGCTTGTGTGTTACAAAAAGGCACTGGTGGTGCTGGTGTTACAAAAAAGGCACTGGTGCTGGTGTCACAAAAAAGGCACTGGTGGTGCTGGTGTCACAAAAAGGCACTGATGCTGGTGTCACAAAAAAGGCACTGTGGTGCTAGTGTCACAAAAAAAGGCAACTGGTGGTGTGGTGTCACAAAAAGGCACTGGTGCTGCTGGTGTCACCAAAAAGGCCCTGGTGGTGCTGGTGTCACAAAAAAGGCCCTGGTGGTGCTGGTGTCACAAAAAAGGCACTGGTGGTGCTGGTGTTACAAAAAGGCACTGGTGGTGCTGGTGTTACAAAAAGGCACTGGTGTTGGTGTCACAAAAAAGGCACTGGTGGTGCTGGTGTCACCAAAAAGCGCCCTGGTGGCTGGTGTGTTACAAAAAGGCACTGGTGTGTGTCACAAAAAAAGGCACTGGTGGTGCTGGTGTTACAAAAAGGCACTGGTGGTGCTGGTGTTACAAAAAGGCACTGGTGGTGCTGGTGTTACAAAAAGGCACTGGTGCTGGTGTCACAAAAAAGGCACTGGTGGTGCTGCCATGCAAAAAGTACCCAGTATACTCTGTAAAGAGGTTGGTGCTAGAAAGAGCAACCAGCTGTAGAAACCATATCAAAAGAAACAACAGAACCAGGTGAGACCCCTGGCCTTGCCAGCTCCTGTCAAACCATCAAACCAACCAACTCATATCAGCATGGAAAAGGGACCTTAAATGATGATAATGGTATAAGACAGTAGAGTTCTTTTCCTAATATTCAAGAAAATGGGCATGGTCACAAATGGAATCCTTTCATCATAGGCTCTCAACATCTCTAGCCCTTTAGCATTTAATCCAGCCATACCAGCCCAATATTTCCACCTGTTTTATGTAAAACTGTCTGGATCCAACCTCTCACACACCTACCCTACAATGTCATTTTAAAATATTTAGCCAACACCATTTAAATTTGAATAGTCACAAATAATGTGATTAATTCAAAACAGTATGAATAAATAAGCAATCGCAATAAATTTCACAAAGAAGTCTGATGCTAAAGGGTTAAATCATCCCAGATTATTAGGGATTATCTAGGACTAGGAAACACCTACCAACACTAGAGGGGCTGTGGGCAACAAAACTACAGACCCTCTTCACCCCTGTTTAATTTGTATGAGTTACCATTCTCCTGGGCAGGGTTACCTCATGTAGTTCTCCCAAAGACTATGTCTCTTCCATTGTTCTTCATCAGAATTTCTTTTTATATTTCAGTTGGAATTCCACAAGTGAAAATGCCAAGTGGAGCAACAAACTCTGCTAGTGTTTACGTCCACCCAAGCTTAGCTACCTGCTGTGATCTGGTGCCAAGATCTAACCACGCTGTCACCGACACTAAATGTGTGAACTGCAACAAACTAGAGGTCAGTAGAGTGCTTTTTCTGTATCATACCCAGTTTTACTTTCACTTTCACAATATCTGTTTCTTTATTCCCCACAAGGGGCTAAACATAGAGAAGTGGAGGCGCAATGGCCCAGTGGACTCGCGGTTGTAGGATCGCGGTTTCGATTCCCAGACCGGGCATTGTGAGTGTTTATTGAGCGAAAACACGTAAAAGCTCCACGAGGCTCCGGCAGGGGATGGTGGTGATCCCTGCTGTACTCTTTCACCACAACTTTCTCTCACTCTTACTTCCTGTTTTTGTTGTACCTGTATTTCAAAGGGCCGGCCTTGTCACTCTCTGTGTCACGCTGAATATCCCGAGAACTACGTTAAGGGTACACGTGTCTGTGGAGTGCTCAGCCACTTACACGTTAATTTCATGAGCAGGCTGTTCTGTTGATCGGATCAACTGGAACCCTCGTCATCGTAACCGACGGAGTGCTTCCAAAAACATAGAGGGGACAAACAAGGATAGACAAACGGATTAAGTCGATTACATCGACCCCAGTGCGTAACTGGCACTTAATTTATCAACCCCGAAAGGATGAAAGGCAAAGTCGACCTCGGCGGAATTTGAACTCATAACGTAATGGCAGATGACATACCGCTAAGCATTTCGCCCGGGGCGCTAACAATTCTGCCAGCTTGCCGCCTTCATAATATCATTCCCTGAAGAGGCTTATAAAGGGATGTAACCTTGTTTCATTATTGATCTCAGGGATATAAGGGGGATGTAACTAAATCAGTTGTCATTGTTTAACTCCAGTTGAGCCTTCATTGAATAGCCCCTTAATCAAAGTCCAATCCAACAATGACTGACACTATCAATTTCTTGTTTTATGTCAGGTTACATTATCCAATTTGCCTTTCTCTTTTTGAAGACAGTAAAATATGATTTTCAGATATGGCAGCTATTTCTAGTAGAATAAATGTCGGGTAGCCAAGTGTCTCCTCTTCAGCAAAACACCTGTGCTTGTCCATCTAGTTCCTTCTCGACACCAGGCTGGTGTCACGAATGGAATCCAGCCACAGAAGCTTTTCCAAAGCAGACAATGGAGCATGATGTAGCCCTGCATCTCACC
>NW_021833148.1:5000-15000 GCF_006345805.1 Octopus sinensis
TGTCTTTCTTTCTCTCCTTTCTTCCAGGTCCTTCTAACTCAAGACTCGGCGCGAGTTCACCGAGAAGTCCTAAAAAATATGCCCATCTTACGGCGATTGGCCAGAGCCAAACTGGACGGTCAGCAAGTGAAACTGATGGGCAGCATCCTGGATGATTTGGCAGAGTAAGTCCAGCACTGCGGCCGAATATATATGTGTATATATGTGTGTATGTATGCATGTATGTATGTATGTATGAATGTATGTGTGTACGTATGTATGTATGTGTGTGTGTGTGTATTTGATTTTGATTTTGATTTTTTAGTTTCAGCTCATGAGCTGTGGCCATGCTGGGGCACCGCCATTTATGTATGTATGAATGTGTGTATGTATGTATGTATGTATGTGTGTATGTATGTATGTATGTATGTATGTATGTATGTATGTACGTATGTATATATGTATGTATGTATGTATGTGTGTGTGTATGTATGTATGTATGTATGTATGTGTGTGTATGTATGTATGTATGTATGTAGGAATGTATGTATGTATGTATGTGTGTATGTATGTATGTATGTATGTATGTATGTATGTATGTATGTATGCGTGTATGTATGTATGTGTGTATGTATGTATGTATGTATGTATGTACGTATGTATGTATGTATGTATTATACGTTGCTGTATGTATGAATGTATGTATGTGTGTATGTATGTATGTATGTATGTATGTGTGTTTATGTATGTATGTATATATGTAGGAATGTATGTATGTATGTATGTATGTATGTATGTATATATGTATGAATGTATGTATGTATGTATGTATGTATTATACGTTGCTGTATGTATGAATGTATGTATTATGTATGTATGTATGTATGTATGTATGTATGTATGTATGTATGCGTGTATGTATGTATGTGTGTATGTAAGTATGTATGAATGTATGTATTTATGTATGCGTGTATGTATATACATTCATATAGTTGGAATTTACAAAGAAAACAAAAGACGAAGACAGGTGTATAAGCAACAAACAGGTGTGTTAGTTTAACGCTCGGGAAGGTGAGAAAGTCTTTTATGTTTCGAGCTTACGCTCTTCAACAGGAAGAGACACGAGAAAATAAACAGAGTGAGAATAAAATAAGCTTTTGTAATTAGTGATCGATCACGGCGATGATATATATATATGTGTGTGTGTGTGGTGTGTGTGTGTGTGTGTGTGTGTGTGTGTGTCTCGGCAACTGCACGCGCCCGTGTTTGTGTGTGCTTGTGTGTTATTCTATCCAAAGTGTAAATATATGTGTGTCATACCCTATCGAGTATTGAACCTCTCACCGTTGTTTCTCCAGGTTCTGTCACCTGCCAATGACCCCAGATGAACCACACCCTATGAATCAGAATATTTTAATCAGCAACGGTAAGTACAAATAACTGAAACAAACCCATTCCTCTTCTGCCTCACGATGTATTAGTCAATCCCGAGTCTCGAGTTAAGTTAAGTTAATTTGTTGGCTCAAAAAGCAAAAAGCAAGGCCATGTAGGGGGACATGGAATTATGTACAGGGAGGGTGTTCATGCAAAGAGTTCAGGCCATTTCTGTTCAAGAGAGACTTTGAACCGAGCGGTCGTCGGCATCTTCACTATCTCGTCCGGCAGCTTATTCCACGGATCCGCAACCCGGACGGAGAAAGCCCCTCTCCTTCGATTGAGATGAAATCGTCGCAGATAGAGCTTTTCGGAGTGACCCCGCAGCCGACGCTCTGGAGCAGGAGTGAAGAACAGCTCTTTCGAGAGGTTACACTTTCCGCTTATGATGTTGTGAGCAAGAATGAGATCACCACGGCGTCGTCGTTTTTCCAGAGAATAAAGGTCGAGCGTCTTCAGCCTTTCTTCATAAGACAAATGCTTGAGACCAAGAACCATGCGGGTAGCCAGCTTCTGGACTCTTTTGAGATAATGTATGTCTTTGAGGAGATAAAGAGAAGAGGCTTCAATCCCATACTCCAATATGGGTCTCACCAGCGTGACATGGAGTGGTAGGAATATGGCAGCTGTGAGCATTCCGAATGTCTTCCAGTGTAGATCCCTTCTGCGGTTCGCAGATTTCCATAAACTGCTTTGTCCTATCAAAGCCAGAAATCCAAGGAACCAGTAATTGGTATGTCGATCCTGGTTTTCAACCTGGCGGTTCATGTTCGATCCCCGGCATGGAAACTCATTCATTTCGAGGCGTAAGAGTGGATGTGTACTAAGAAGTTTGCTTCCCAACCACATGGTTCCGAGTTCAGTCCTACTGTGTGGCACTTTGGGCGAGTGTCGTCAACTGTAGCCCCAGGCTGTACAAAACCTTGAGAGTGGATTTGGCTGGCGGAAACTGAAGGAATTCTGCCGTGTGTGTGTGTATGTGTGTCGTGTGAATGTATCTGTGCATGTATTGGGTTGTCCGGAAAGTTTGTGCCGATTTTTACAGGAAAGAAAAAGGTCAATAAATACTTGCCATTACATTTTTAATCAACCAAATATGAACCATTTTGTTGCACAATGTATCTCCATCTTTCCTTTAACTTGAAAATATCCTCTTCCCGGAATTGAGGTGCCTGGGAGGGAAATTTTTACCATTAAGACTATTCTGCAGAGACCTGAATAAGTGGAAATCCGAAGGAACATATCTGGTGAATATGGAGGGTGGGGTAACACATCCCAGCCGAGCTGCAGCAATTTTTGTCTGGTTCCCAAAGCATCAAGTGCCGAAAATGAACTTTCTTATCTTCCATTTTAAAGGGTTACAGAATTAACATAGGTTATAGGAACATAAACCTTCTTCCACGAAAAGATAGCTTAAACTGTGCTCTAAATTGAGGTGTAGTCAATTCCTATTTTATAGACTCAACCATGATCTAAAATAAGTCGAAAGGTAAGCAACCATAAATCGGCACGAACTTTCCGGACAACCCAATATTTTGTGAGTGTTGTGTGTGTTTCACGGCCATCCTCCAACCCACCCCTCTGCTTCACAACTGGTGTTTGTTTGTTTACGTCCCCGTAATCCTTTAATTATATATATCTTTCTTGTCTAAGAATTTCTCTTTTGTTTCGTTGCAGGAATTCTGGAAATTTTGTTTGATGTCTTGTGTCAAGACATCGATACGAAACTACTGGTAAGTATTTTTTTGTTCTCAATTCCTGGACATTCCTATCCTGAGTCTTAGGACTCATAGAACCGGATATACGGTTCCCATGGTGTATAAGTCATTAACCCTGAACGTGACGCGAATTTTTTTTCCCCACGAGAGTTCCGAACCCCAGTTATGAACTCATTTGCATACAGCCAATCAGAGCTCAACTTTCAAACTAATTTATGAGCGCATAACAAGTGATGGGTGATAAGATAAGGTCACTTGGGTACGGAATGGCCCTGCTCCGTTTCTCTTTTAAGAATGCTTGTTGTTCTTGTTCTTGTTTCAACCATGGCTGCCTCTGCGTAGTTATTTGTGTTGTTGTTTACTTTGTAAGACTGTAAGGGGAGAGAGTTGCTAGCACATCACCCTCTACCCGCATTTTCTCCCATCTTTACCATATGGGGCCCCAACAAAATCCCATTCTAGGTATTGATGCAAAAAGGCGGCCAGCTGGCAGATTCGTTAGAACGCCGGGCGAAATGCTTAGCGGTATTTCGTCTGCCGTTACGTTCTGAGTTCAAATTCCGCCGAGGTCGACTTTGCCTTTCATCCTTTCGGGATCGATTAAATAAGTACCAGTTACGCAGTGGGGTGGATATAATCGACTTAATCCGTTTGTCCGTCCTTGTTTGTCTCCTCTGTGTTTGGCCCCTTGTGGGTAGTAAAGAAATAGGTATTGATGCAAATCTATCTAATTATTTGTCTCCTAAAATCAGGTATAACTTGATCGGTTGACTTACAACCCCATTCTTCGTCTTGAGTTTACTTACTAGAGTGTGTTTGTTAACTTGACAACAATGTCAAGGTGAGCTCTGATTGGTTGTACCCATATGAGTTCATTACAGGGTCCGGAACTCACGTGAGAAAAAAAAATTTGCGAACGGGTCGCCTGTCCGTCGCGGAGTAACTCATTTACCGCTGACTCGATCTGGCGTTTCAAAATGATTATACAAACGATTACGTAACAATGCCGCACAACATACTAGCTTTCGCTAGCGAAACACGTGTAAAGATTATGTAATTTGTAATGTTACAATAATAATAAGACAAACCAAATCTCATATTTTCTTCTGCTTTCGCATGTTTTTTATGTATCTCTTTTTTCTCTTTTCTCTTTTACTTGTTTCAGTCATTTGACTGCGGCCATGCTGGAGCACCGCCTTTTTTTTTAGTCGAGCAAATCGACCCCGGGACTTATTCTTTGTAAGCCCAGTACTTATTCTATCGGTCTCTATTGCCGAACCGCTAAGTGACGGGGACGTAAACACACCAGCATCGGTTGCCAAGCAATGCTAGGGGGACAAACACAGACACACAAACACACACACACATACATATATATATATATATATATATACATATATACGACGGGCTTCTTTCAGTTTCCGTCTACCAAATCCGCTCACAAGGCATTGGTCGGCCCGGGGCTATAGCAGAAGACACTTGCCCAAGATGCCACGCAGTAGGACTGAACCCGGAACCATGTGGTTGGTTAGCAAGCTACTTACCACACAGCCACTCCTGCGCCTATATTATATATTATATATATATATATATATATATAATATATATATATATATATAATATACACATATATACGACAGGCTTCTTTCAGTTTCCGTCTACCAAATCCACTCACAAGGCATTGTCGGCCGGGGCTATAGCAGAAGACACTTGCCCAAATGCCACGCAGTAGGACTGAACCATGTGGTTGGTTAGCAAGCTACTTACCACACAGCCACTCCTGCGCCTATATATATATATATATATATATATATATATATGTAGGTCCCGGGTTGATCCGGGGTTAACCACAGTAAGTAAGGTACTCAATACATAGCAGAGTAAAATTAATTTATTATATAGAAGGAGCTTCTACAGGACTAGTACTGTTTCATTCAAGAGAAATCTTCAGGAAGCCTGTCGAGCTTCCTGAAGATTTCTCTTGAATGAAACAGTACTAGTCCTGTAGAAGCTCCTTCTATAATATATATATATATATATATATATATGTATATATATATATATATATATATATTATATATATATATATATATATATATATATATATATATATATATACATACACATATATACGACAGGCTTCTTTCAGTTTCCGTCTACCAAATCCACTCACAAGGCATTGGTCGGCCCGAGCTATAGCAGAAGACACTTGCCCAAGATGCCACGCAGTAGGACTGAACCCGGAACCATGTGGTTGGTTAGCAAGCTACTTACCACACAGCCACTCCTGCGCCTATGTTGGGATTTTTTTAATTTTTATTTTTCGTTTGCAGATAGATCAATATGGCGGGATGAAAGAAGTGTTTCGAAAAACCTTGTATCTGTTACGGTTATTAGCGAAGGAGAACAACACGGTGCAGACACATATTTTCGACAGACTTGATGTATTACTTGATGTCCGAGTGGCCGAATCGGACCTTGCCGTAGCATTAAAGGAGGTCAGTACGTCCTTTTCCTACGCCCTTTCATGTTGTTTTCATGGTTACCGGTGTCAAACCTCCACCGCCACCATCATCATCACCCACCATCACGCCACCTCCTCCACCACCACCACCACCACCCCTACCATCACTACCACCCACCGTCACCGTAGACGCCACCTCCACTCCCACCATCACCCACCGTCACGCCACCTCCACCACCACCACCACCACCACTACCATCACCATCACTACCACCGTCGCCGTCGACGCCACCTCCACTCCCACTATCACCCATCGTCACCGCCACCTCCACCACCACCACCACTACCATCACTACCACCCACCGTCACCGTAGACGCCACCTCCTCTCCCACCATCACCCACCGTCACGCCACCTCCACCATCACCACCACTACCATCACCATCACCCACCATCACGCCACCTCCACCTCCACCCCACCATCACCCATCGTCACCGCCATCACCGTGCCACCTCTACTACCATCACCAATTCTGTCGGCAGTCTTCGAGCAAATCAAAGCTATGATCAGTTAAGATCAGAAGCCATGAGAGCCACTGTCGGGTACTGCATTATTATTAGTAGTAGTAGTAGTAGTAGTAGTAGTAGTAGTAGTAGTAGTAGTAGTAGTAGTAGTAGTATCATCATCATCATCATCATCATCATCATCATCATCATTATTATTATTATTATTATTATTATTATTATTATTATTATTATTATTATTATTATTTTCATCATTATCATTATCATCATTATTTTTTTTTCCTTCTTTCTTCAAATTTTCTTCCGTTTCTCGCCGAGTGTTTTCCATACACCTAGGGCAGAGAAGGGCATTGTATGCATTCCCAGATTACACGCACAAATTCACAGATAAAATATGTATTTAAAAATTAATAACTAAATAAATTCATGGATGGATGTTATTTTCACAGCGATAATGCTCTTCTCAGTACATGAGCCGTTCCAGTTAATACGATTTTTTGCACTTCCTGTAGGGATGGTAAGCCTGGAATCATCTTCAAATAGGTTTCAGTACCTCTTTTTTATTTTTATTATTATTATTATTATTATTATTATTATTATTATTATTATTATTATTATTATTATTATATTATTATTATTATTATTATTATTATTACTATTATTATTATTATTATTATTATTATTATTACTATTATTATTATTATTATTATTATTATTATTATTATTATTATTATTTTCATCATTATCATTATCATCATCATTATTATTATTATTATTATATTATTATTATTATTATTATTATTGTTGTTGTTGTTATTGTTATTATTATTATTATTATTATTATCATCATCATCATCATCATTATTATTACTATTACTATTATTTTTATTATCATTATTATTATTATTATTATTATTATTATTATTATTATCATCATCATCATCATCATCATCATCATCATCATCATTATTATTATTATTATTATTATTATTACCATCATCATCATCATCATTATAATGATTATTATTCCTTATCTGTTGTTCTTTTTCTTTTTTTTTTTTTTTTTTCTTTAACAAGGTATTTGCTGGCAACCAAGCAACATGCTTGAAAATACATCCCCGCCAAATCCAGAAAATCGTTAATCGAGCTGCTGACCTGCAGGAGAAAGCCCCACAATTTCTCGATCTGCTTACAATGATTGTGAAAGTTTTCGGCACAGGGCTCACCCTAAAACGCAACCAGGCGTACGTAATGAAATACATAATGCAAAATTATAAAAAAGTCGCCTTTGTCTTGGATCTTACCCGCGATAATAGGTATGTAAAATATATACAGTTTGAAGTTACCTTATAGGTAGGATCAGCAAAAAAGTATTCCATCCAATGAGAGATAAATATCATTTGCTAGAAGTATCACCCGGCGTTGCTCGGGTTTGTTTTCTTTTCGACCCTTTAGAATTGGAATTTTTGAAAAGTAAAAAAAAAATTTTTTTACGTAAAAAAAGTAAAAATGTTGCATTATGTAGCTTGTTATTCTCTTTATGTGAACATTTTTCTGGTTGAAATACACCGAAAATTGGCGACACAGCATTCAAAAAATCGTTAAAAAAATTGGGATTTTCATAGAAAAAAAGCACCATTTTGATATAATAATTTTTGGTGTTAACATGGTCCGATTTGAATTTTTTCTTCTACGGAAGGAAGAGCAAGTTTGAAGTTATCTTATAGGTAGGATCAGCAAAAAAGTATTCCATCCAATGAGGGATAAATATCATTTACTAGCAGTATCACCCGGCGTTGCTCGGGCTTGTTTTCTTTTCGACCCTTTAGAATTGGAATTTTTGAAAAGTAAAAACTTTGCATTATGTAGCTTGTTATTCTCTTTAAGTGAACATTTTTCTGATTGAAATACACCGAAAAATGGCGACACAGCAGTCAAAAAATCGTAAAAAAATAGGGATTTTCATAGAAAAAAAAGCACCTTTTTGATGTAAATAATTTTTGGTGTTAACATGGTCCGATTTGAATTTTTTCTTCTACGGAAGGAAGAGCAAGCCTTCTTCTATCATACTCTCAATTTTGGTCAACTTGTGCAGCAGGGTTTCGGAGGAGATGGTGTTAGTTGAAGGCAACAAAACCTGCCATACACAGACAACTTCAGCTTTATATAGAGAGAGATTTGTTAGGGATATCTCTACAAATATTCTATGGAAATTATGGCCAGCACTAGTTTCTTTGTTACGACGTTTCGTACCCGAGACACCTAATGTTAATAAAGAATGAGATCGAAGATGAAAGATATAGTATTTAGAAATGAGCTACCGTTAGTTTCATGCTGTAAAAGCACAATAAACTGGAACCTTTATATTTCATGCTTTGTATCTCAAGCGGTCCTTCGTGCTCGAATACACAACATTGCTGTTTGTCTTTAAGGGATAGAAATCTACAATATCAAACTGCATAAATCTGACTCTACGCTTATCCTTTAAATTCCTACATCAATCTATGACATTGTTGCCATGTTGCGCATTCGATCCTGAAGGATTGCTGGGAGACACAAGTAATGATATATAAACCTGCCGAATTAACGTGTTTCCACAGCTTGAAACTAATTGTCGCTCGCATTCAAATACTGTGTATATACCTATGCAAAACAGCACCCACGTTTTAGTGCCCCCAACTCTACCCTAATTTATTGGGTTGTCTGGAAAGTTTGCGCCGATTTTTAAAGGAAAGAAAAAGGTCAATAAATATTTGCCATTACATTTTTAATCAACCAAATATGAACCATCTCGTTGCACAGTGCGTCTCCATCTTTCCTTTAACTTGAAAATACCCTCTTCCCAGAATTGAGGGGGTTTCATGGCAAAGTATTCATCAACGTATCTTTTTACATCATCCGAGGAATTGAAATTTTTACCATTAAGACTATTCTGCAGAGACCTGAATAAGTGGAAATCCGAAGGAGCAATATCTGGTGAATATGGAGGGTGGGGTAACACATCCCAACCGAGCTGCAGCAAGTTTTGTCTGGTTCCCAAAACATCAAGTGCCGAAAGTGAACTTTCTTATCATTTATTTTAAAGGGTTACAGAATTAACACAGGTTATAGGAACATAACCTTCTTCCACGAAAAGATAGCTTAAACAGTGCTCTAAATGGAGGTGTAGTCAAATCCTATTTCATGGACTCAACCATGTTCTAAAATAAATCGAAAGATAAGTTACTATAAATCGGCACGAACTTTCCGGACAACCCAATATTTTCCGCATTTGTCCACAAATATGTGTTCTCAACTATTCACAAATTAGTGACTTTCTTTTTTACAATTTGTTTTTGTTTTTTTTTTTTTGCAATTTGGTTCCAGACACACGTATGATTTAATTTGTTGGAATTTTTTTTTTTTTAAATTAAAAGAAATATTAACCCAAAGTGTAATAATGTTTCATAACTATGCGTTAATTAACTGTATTAATTAAAATAAGACAATTCTATAATAATATAAGAATTTATAAACTTTCAAAAAAAAGTGGAGTAATTCTGTGTGGAAATGATTCTCGAAGTACCATAAGGCTATAAATAATGCTTTCTACTATAGGCACAAGGCCAGCAATTTGTGGGGCGAGGGATAGCTGGAAAGACCTTCAGTATGCCGGACAAAATGCTTAGCTGCATTTCGTTCGCCTTTAGATTCTGAGTTCAAATTCCGTCGGGGTCGACTTTGCCTTTCATCCTTCCAAGGGTTGATAAAATAAGTACCAGTTGAACACTGGGGTCCCCTACAATTTCAGGTCTTGTGCCTATAGTAGAAAGGATAACTATTATTGTTATTATTATTATTATTATTATTATTATTATTATTATTATTATTATTATTATCAT
>NW_021833148.1:17500-27500 GCF_006345805.1 Octopus sinensis
TTGCTTACATCATGTCTACATGAAGAATTCTGTCGCAGTTGTTGAGACTGGGATTGGAGAATTGCCACATGATCCGTGAATATTTCGTTTATCTTAATTTCCGCTTAATGTTATCAATGTCATCGATGCGTTTATTTGTTTATTGTTGATGTATTTATTGTCATCACTATCGTCGTGGCCGTCACCTTCGTCGTCATCATCATCGACACCAACATCATCATCATCATTATCATTATCACTATCATTATTATCATCGTCGGTGTCGTCGCTGTCGACATCATCATCGCCACAATCATCATTACATTCATCATCGTCGTCGTGGTCGTCGTCATCGTCACTATCATCATCATCATCATCATCATCATCATCATCATCATCATCATCATCATCATCATCATCATCGCCGTCATCATCATCATTATCACCATCATCATCGTTATCATCATCATCACCATTATCATAATCATCATTATGATCATTTCCATCATCATCATCGTCGTCATCATCATCATCATCGTCGTCATCATCATCATCCTCATCATGATCATCATCGTTATCATCGTCGTCGTCGTCATTATTGTCGTTGTTTTCGTTGTCATCATTATCATCATAACCATCACCATTATCATTTTCGTCGTCAACATCATCATCATACAACTTGTACACTTGCATCGTGCAATATGAAGGACGCCCCGCTTACTTTGTTTCATTACTGGTTTCATATGGAAAATAAACCCAGATCCTCTGCAGCATGGTGTGAGCCCCACTTTCTCATTCGTTCGACACAAAGCAATGTAATACATCAAATCTTAATACACCACATCATAAATTAGCATATTAAAACTTACGATGTCATATTTATTTCAAAACCTAATGTACCCCATAATATTATTATATCGTAACATCGCATGTCATAACATGCGACGTCATAACACACGTAATCACATGCCATATTATAACACACCAGATTGTGTGTCACAGATCATAAGACCCGACGTCATTATGATGTTACATAACAACGTCTCATCATAATGCACAACGTCATAACTTACCACGATCATAATCAATGTTTCACATCGTAACACGTCACACAGCGGCCACGTCATAACAGGCGACATCATAACGCACTATATCAGAACACGTCATACAACGTGTGACGTCATAATACGCAACGTCATCACATGCAACATCACAACACGTCACATCATAATCACAGCATGCAACATCAGAGCACATCACACCAAATTATATTACGTCACATCAGAGTAGATTGCGTCACAACGTACAACATCATAACACGTCACACCGTAATATATTACGTCACAACATGCAGCATCATAACACGTCACACAACGTCACATCACGGTATGTTATGACGTCACATAGTCGTCTTTTAGTTCTGGTCAGTGTTTTTATCGTTTTCTGTTTCTTGGTAAATACCGAAATAAAAAAACAGGCATATTTAGTGAGCAGTGTCTTCCCCCTTTCTTGACCATTCCATTATGTTTTCCCGCCTAAAGTTGACCTTTGTCTTTGCAGTGACCTTTGGGAATATTTGTCCAATGTGTCAGTGGAAATGAATCGGCTGACTGACAGCATCAAGGAAGATCCGGACAAGATCGCCATTCACTTGAAAACTGCTCCAGAAAAAAGGTGAGATGTATATGTATATATATATATAATATATAGCAATAATAATTCTCTAATCGAGATATAGACAGTAACTGCTCCATAACAAAAGGGAGATTAGCCATTTGAATGTGGCTAGGGACAGGGCAGGGCGGTGGGGGTGTTACTGTTGCATTTAGCCCCAGGCGAACATCAACGTCACGGTGTCAAGCCTTTCTGGTGACGTTGATGTTCGCCTGGGGCTAAATGCAACAGTAACACCCCCACCGCCCTGCCCTGTCCCTAGCCACATTCAAATGGCTAATCTCCCTTTTGTTATATATATATATATATATATATATATTATATATATATATATATATATATATATATATATATATATATATATAAAGTATAATTAGGATTAGGTTGAATTCGTTTCTTAAACTGAGGTACCTTGTTAGTGGGGAGATAACCCAGATTTTTAATGGCAGTTTTTTTTAATGGGGGCGAGATAAACAAAAAAAATACCAAAGTTTTCCTCCCTTATCCAATTTTTTTTTCTTTGTAAAAATCGCAATTAATAAATAATTTATAAGTATTTTAAAATAGGGAGTTACTTTTGAATCACCCTGTATAACTAACTGTGTAATGCGTATAAAAGCGTGTAAATTTTAACCTAAAATCCCTTTGGATGCAAAATTTCAAAGGCTTATAAATTTGTTTATAACCGTTGTATCGAAGTGGAAAAGCTATAAATAATAGCCCTTTTAAAAGTTATAGCAGCCTATAAATAATATTGGGTAATATTATATAAATAATATTGGTAATATTATATAAATAATATTGGTAATATTATATAAATAATATTGGGTAATATCATATTAATTATTGGTAATATTATATAAATAATATTGGGTAATATTATATAAATAATATTGGGTAATATTATATAAATAATATTGGGTGATATAATATAAATAATATTGGGTAATATCATATAAATAACTAGCAGTATCGCCCGGCGTTGCTCGGGTTTGTAGGGTAAATAACTATATAAGCATTTTTAGAGAGTTACTTCCCTAATATAAACCGAGCAAAAAATACATTAAAAAACGAAAAAATTATGGTAATTTTTTTTATCATCGTAGACTCATCGTAGACGCGCGCTAATACCCAGAAGGGCTCGATATGAATCACGACTATAAGATACCCGCTTTTGGTTAATTGCACCGAAAAAATATGGGAGTACTTAGGAATCTAAATCAGAGGAGACAGACTCTCACACAGACAACTTCAGTTTTACATATAAAGATATTGGGTAATATTATATAAATAATATTGGGTAATAATCTATGGCTTAATACGTAAAACCGTGTAATTTTCTGTCCCTTTCGGATAGAAATTTTCAAAGGCTTTATTACAAATGTCTTATAATTAAATTTTATAAATTTGTTTTTTTTTACTTAACTAAATCTTTATTATTGTCTTCGACAGTGGAGCAGCAAGTTCCTTGGATTTTGAATCGTCAGCCTATGGCACAGTTCTCTACATATTGGAAGGGGTCATGCCCTTTCTAACAACGTTTTACAAACACTTTTATTTCCCCGACAACGATGCTTTTGGTAATGAAGTAGATGACACAGACCATCTGGCGAAAGCAGTAGTGGTAAGCGGGTTTTTGTGGATATATATATATATGCGTGTGAGAGAGAGGGGGAGATAGGGAGGAGAGTAGAGAGAGAGAGAGAGAAAGACAGAGAGAGAGAGGGGGAAGGGGAGAGACTGTGGGTGTGCTTGAGAGAGAGTAAAGAGGAGTGACAGTATGTACATGCGTGTGTGAGTAAGGGAGGGAGAGACAGAGGAGGGAGAGAGAAAAGGGGAGTGACTGTATATATGTGCGTGTGTGTTTGTGTGTATAGATAGACAGACAGACAGAAAGACAGGCAGATAGATAGATAGATAGATAGATAGATAGATAGATAGATAGATAGATAGATAGATAGATAGATAGATAGATAGATAAACAGACAGACAGACAGACATAGATAGATAGATAGATAGATAGATAGATAGATAGATAGATAGATAGATAGATAGATAGATAGAGTGAGAGAAAGTTGTGGCGAAAGAGTCAGCAGAATTTCGCCATTACCTTCTGCCGGAGCCGCATGGAGCTCAGGTGTTTCGCTCATAAAAAACACACACATCGCCCGGTCTGAGATTCGAACCCGCGATCCCTCGACCGCCAGTCCGCTGCTCTAACCACTAGGCCATGTGCCTCCACTGTGGACAGAAAACCCCTGTTATGGTGATTTCACGAGGGTCGATTGCTATGAATATAACCCGTGCCATGTGGAGGCGCAATGACCCAGTGGTTAGGGCAGCGGACTCGCGGTCGTAGGATCGCGGTTTCGATTCCCAGACCGGGCGTTGTGAGTGTTTATTGAGCGAAAACACCTAAAAGCTCCACGAGGCTCCGGCAGGATGGTGGCGAACCCTGCTCTACTCTTTCACCACAACTTTCTCTCTCACTCTTACTTCCTGTTTCTGTTGTATCTGTATTTCAAAGGGTCAGCCTTGTCACTCTCTGTATCACGCTGAATATCCCCGAGAACTACGTTAAGGGTACACGTGTCTGTGGAGTGCTCAGCCACTTACACGTTAATTTCACGAGCAGGCTGTTCCGTTGATCGGATCAACCGGAACCCTCATCGTCGTAACCGACGGAGTGCTTCCCTAAAAAAAAGCCGTGCCATGTAAGCTAGTCTCTTACTTAACATGGAAGAGAGCGAGAGATGAACCCTGCCAAAATGAACTTCACCTAGATTCATAAAAGCAAAGACAGAAATCTTTAATTGCTTAGATAATTTTTTTTTTTTTTTGAAGCACTCCGTCGGTTACGACGACGAGGGTTCCGGTTGATCCGAATGAACGGAACAGCTTGCTCGTAAAATTAACGTGTAAGTGGCTGAGCACTCCACAGACACGTGTACCCTTAACGTAATTTCTCGGGATATTCAGCGTGACACAGAGAGTGACAAGGCCGGCCCTTTGAAATACAGGTACAACAGAAACAGGAAGTAAGAGTGAGAGAAAGTTGCGGTGAAAGAGTACAGCAGGGATCACCACCATCCCCTGCCGGAGCCACGTGGAGCTTTTCAGGTGTTTTCGCTCAATAAACACTCACAACGCCCGGTCTGGGAATCGAAACCGCGATCCTATGACCGCGAGTCCGCTGCCCTAACCACTGGGCCATTGCGCCTCCACGCTAAGATAATTAATGATGTCGTAAAAAATGCTAAACGTAATCTAAATTAAATGTCATCAAAGCTACGTACTAATGAGATTTCTGGTAATTAAATGTTGGCGTAAACGCGGCGATGATCAAGAAACAAGCTGAGAGTGGATCTTCATGCTGAGTCTCACACAGCCCTGTGTATTTCGCCCTCATTCTGCCCTCATTAACAATGAATTATGTGATGTTATACGTCATCAAACGTATTAACCTATCTCGAAATAAAAACATATGTTGTGATTCTACGAATTTGCTGTGGGGTAGAGGGGTGGAAACTGCCGGGGAGTTATTTACAGTATGTTTTTCAAGTTTCGGGGTGCCTGTCAACGGTACATGTGTGTTTGCGTGTGTGTGTCGGTTTGTTTGTATACCTGCGTGTGTGTGTGCGTGCGTGTTTGTCTATGTGCATGTTTATGTGTCTATGTGTGTAAGGGATAGAGAGAGGGAGAGGGAGAGGGGGTTATGAATATATGCACGTGTATGTATATATCTGTGTAAATGTGTTTATCGACACTGTATGTTTGTCTAGCCAAAAGTGTATGTGTGTAAATGTACATGGTATAAGCACACACACACACACACACACACAGATAGATAAATATATTAATCAACAGACAAACAGACATACAGACGGATAGATAGATAGACAGACAGACAGACAGACAGACAGACAGATCGATCGATCGATAGATAGATAGATAGATAGATAGATAGATAGATAGATAGATAGATAGATAGATAGATAGATAGATAGATAGATAGATAGACAAGCAGACAGGGAGACAGACAGATTGATAGATAGATAAATATATAGATAAATAGACACACAGACAGACAGATCGCTAAATAGATAGATAAGCCGATAGTTAGATAGATAGATAGATAGATAGATAGATAGATAGATAGATAGATAGATAGATAGATAGATAGATAGATAGACGGACGGACAGACAGGCAGACATATATGCATATATGTGTGTGTGCGTGCGTGTAGTTGTTTTCTTAAAAGTTCTGTCTAAAAATCGGCAATGTAGAATTCGCAGAGGGGACTGAACCCGGAATCATGTGGTTCGTAAGCAAGCTACTTACCACACAGCCATTCCTACGCCTATATTTAAAAGAGAAAGAAATCTAGTTGTTCCTTGCAATACATACCAATACGTACATCTAAAGCAAACTTTTTTCAGGGGCCCTTAAAATACTATTGTAGATCCCCAAATTTACGTATTTTGTTTCGTAGAGCCCCAAAACATCTTATATGAACCCTCAGGGGTCATACGGATTCCGGTTGAGAGCTACTGATCTATACCTGCAAGCAGTCGGTAAGTTCTTCTTGGTCAACGAGTTCAAATTGTTTAGATGCGTCAGGACACATTTTACACGACTCAGATGGACGTAGGTAACGACATTTCCAAGATGTTAAATTAAGCTGTAGAGACTTAATTGATTGCTTCAACTTATCCTAATAATAATAATAATAATAATAATAATAATAATAATAATAATAATAATAATAATAAAATAAGGACATGACAATCTAGGGAGAGTAATCCACTGGGAGCTATGTAGAAAGCTAGGATTTGAACATACTGATAAATGGTATCAACATGAACCTCGTAAAGTACTAGAAAGAAAGTAAGAAATACAAGATGTTGTGGGACTGACAGAGTAATAGAAGCTAGAAGGTCTGATTTGGTAGTAGTAAATAGAGAGAAAAGAAGGTACCAGATAATTGACTTTACAGTTCCAAATTATGAAAGAATCAATACGAGAGGTATAGAGTAAAATAGCAAAGTACCAAGACCTAGGCATTGAATTACAGAGACTATGGAAAGTTTGGGTAAACTGTATCCCAGTAGTTATAGGTGTATTGGGAACTATCCCTAAAGATCTGAACCGATGGATTGAGGAAATAGGCATAAAACCCAGTTTAGTACAGCTGCAGAAAGCAGTGTTATTAGGGACAGCTACGATACTAAGGAGGGTTCTTGGCACCTAAGGTTACTTGTTGTAGCCCGATGTTAGGATTCTTTTCTTTTCCAGCAGTCTAATTTATTGAGTGTATATAAATAATAATAATAATATTAATGATAATAATAATAACAACAACAATAATAATAATAATAACCATAAGAGCATCACAACAAACCACAGCACATGCCCAAGACACACAGAGCTACGCTCGGTAGTGAAGTGAAAGCACGCTATAAAAATAAGACTACTGAATAATAATAATAATTATAATTACAATAATAATAATAATAATAATAATAATAATAATAATAATAATAATAACAATAATAATAATAATGATAATGGTAATAATAATAATAATGATAATGGTAATTAATAATAAATAATAATAATAATGATAATAATAATAATAATGCCCTGATGCAGTACAGGCAGTGGTCTCATGACTTCTGATCTTAACTGATTGGATAAAGGTATCATGTACATTGTTTTGTCTTGGTATAAAAGATGGGCTACAGCAATATTCTGCTCAATACCACAGATTTGCTGTCAGTTGTTTGACCTTAACCAGTTGAGCATGTCCCTTAGTGGTTGACGATAGTGCATATCTGATCACGAGCAGAAGTAGTGGGGGAGCATCATAGCCATGTGTTGAGGGATTCTTTGGGGTTTGAATAATTCACCTCTGGAAACATGGGTGGTTCTTTCAACATCCTTAACACAACCTTTATTCAGGGCCTTTTGAGCGGGATGGGCTACTCAACCTGAAGAAAATTCTAACTGGGCCCCCACCTGCAAGGTCATGTGCTGTTTATCTTAATATGAGATCACCATGTCGCGCACATATGGTTGTGATGCATGTGCCTGGTGTGACCCTTATCAGACGGGTAGTCATGATGGTATATTGGGCTTCGTATATTTTACCCCAGTGTCACTTTGATGGCATGCACTGCTCTCTCACTCAATAAAATAATAATAATAATAATAATAATAATAATATAATAATAATAATAATGATAATGGTAATAATAATACTAATAATAATAATAATAATAATAATAATAATAATAATAATAATAATAATAATAATAATAATATAATAGTCATAATAATAATAATAATAATAAATAATAATATCATGTACATTGTTTTGTCTTGGTATAAAAGATGGGCTACAGCAAATATTCTGCTCAATACCACAGAGATTTGCTTGTCAGTTGTTTGACCTTAACCAGTTGAGCATGTCCCTTAGTGGCTGACGATATGTGCATCTCTGATCACGAGCAGAAGTAGTGGGGGAGCATCATAGCCATGTGTTGAGAGGGATTCTTTGGGGTTTGAATAATTCACCTCTGGAAACATGGGTGTTTCGTTCAACATCCTTAAACAATCCTTATTCAGGGACCTTTTGAGCGGGATGGGCTACTCAACCTGAAGAAAATTCTAACTGGGCCCCCACCTGCAAGGTCATGTGCTGTTTATCTTGATATGAGATCACCATGTCGCGCACATATGGTTGTGATGCATGTGCCTGGTGTACCCTTATCAGACGGGTAGTCATGATGGGTATATTGGGCTTCGTATATTTTACCCCAGTGTCACTTTGATGGCATGCACTGCTCTCTCACTCAATAATAATAATAATAATAATAATAATTTAAATTCAAATTAACAACAACGAATTAGGCATAAAAGCCAGTTTAGTACAGCTGCAGAAAACAGTGTTATTAGGGATAGCTAGGATACTTAGGAGGGTTCTTGGCATCTAAGGTTACTTATTACAGCCCTATATAAGGAAGTTTTCTTTTCTAACAGTCTCATCTGTCGAGTGTATAATAATAACAACAACAATAATAATAATAACAGTAGTAGAGTAGTAGTAGTAGTAGTAGTAGTAGTAGTAGTAGTAGTAGTAGTAGTAGTAGTAGTAATAGTAGTAGTAGTAGTAGTTTTAATTATTCTGTTGTGTCAAGACTATTGAAAAGGTTGCAAGACGCAACAAAAATTTTAGGAAAATAAAAAAGGAAATAAGTGGAAATTTTACCGGTGAGTGTGTTACATAATAAGGCACAAAAAGAGAATGACTCTCCCCGGACACAACAGAATATGCTTCAACACACGAACTCACATAAAGAATCTTGCAAACCAAATCCCAAAACGAAATATAATAAGTTTTTTATTAATGTTGTTGCTTTTTTTTTTGTCATTTGCGCAGATGTTCTGCGAAGTTATTGGTCCTCTTCTATACAAAGCAGAACATATGAAGAACATGGTCAACTGTATCACAGCTGTCGTTCCTGTCTCCAACATGCCAAACTCGGTAAGACTATTTTTTCGTAGGTTCAACTGCAAATGTCCCAAGTTCGAATCCAGCCCAGCACAAATAATCCTCCGAAGGTACAGAAGAAAACACACATATCTCATTCTCTTGCACTCTTCTGTCTTAGAAAGAACTTTTTCTTCACCCATTCCCTTCCGGTCATTTCAATTTGTGACTGCGTGTGTATCGTTGGTGATTTTCTTTCCTTTTCTATATTTCTGATGAGGAGCTCCGCTCGAAACGTGAAATCATCTCCATTTTTATCGAAATTGTTGAGTTTTACGGTATTTCTTTCCAGAAATTTACAACACACCGTATACAAGTATTATTTTCATTTTCGTAATTTTACGCAAAAGCTACCAGCAAAATATGAAGAATACATATTAGAATTCTTTTTTTTGGTGGGGGGACCTCTAAATTAAAGGACGAATCTAATTCAACCTTTTTACACACACACACACACACACCCACAATATACATATACATATATATATATATATATATATATATATATATATATATATATATATTATATATATAAGCTGCCAAAATGTCAGAAAAAATGTTACTCAGAGTTTCACGTTCCCGTTCGTCGGACAGTTTTAGAATGTGAAATTCTGAGTAACAGTTTTTGTGATGTCTTGCAGCTTTATTAACAAACCATATTACTCTACCTCCAGTATTCGAGTACTATTTTTTCTCACCTTGTTTCACATTTATGTGCTTACTCTGGTATATATATATATATATACATCGAAACGCAGAGTAGATGAAACCATGGCGACTGAAGAAGGGGAATT
>NW_021833149.1:0-7500 GCF_006345805.1 Octopus sinensis
CATGCACATATATGTGTGTGTTGCGTGTGTAAGTCTGTACGTTTGTATTATGTCAGTCGAAACAGCGTGTCTCAGGCTAATCAGTTTGTAAATAAATTTACATGTGTACATTAAAGAGATATACATTTAGCTTAGCTATGCAATCACCCTGCATGCTTCAACAGCATGACTCTCTCCCCGTCTCTCTCTCTCTCTCTCTCTCTCTCTCTCTCTCCGACTTGAACATCTCGACTAGTTTCCTCTCTCTCAACTGAATTCAGTGGAGGCGCAATGGCCCAGTGGTTAGATCAGCGGACTCTCGGTCGAAGGATCGCGACTTCGATTCCCAGAACGGGTGCTCTGTGTGTTTATTGAGCGAAAACACCTATAAGCTCCACGAGGCTCCGGCAGGAGATGGTGGCGACCCCTGCTGCACTCTTTCGCCACAACTTTCTTTCACTCTCTGTTTTTTTTCTGTTACCCCTTTACTTCACTCATTTGACGGTCATGCTGGAGCACCGCCTTGTACTTATTTTATCGGTGTCGTTTGCCAAAATGCTAAGTTACAGGGACGTAAACACACCCACACCGGTTGACAAGACGCAAAGGCACACACACACACACACACATATATATATATATATATATATATATATATAAGGTCTATATATCTATATATATATATTATATTATATTATAATAATATCTATATATATATATATACGATGGGCTTCTTTCAGTTTCCGTCTACCAAATCCTTTCAGAAAGCTTTGATCGACCCAAGGTTATAGTAGAAGACATTTACCCAAGGTACCATACAGTGGGACTGAACCCGGAACCATCTGGAGGGAGGCAAGCTTCTTACCACACAGCCATGCCAGCGAATGATTGTTTTTGTATTCATTTCTATTACACAAAAAATATATACAATTTTTCATTCATCTGATGAGTTACCCTATACTTTTGTAGAGTACAAATTTAATATCCTTATACAAGAACCGCTCCTGACAGTGACTTCGAAGTCACTGTTAAGAACATTATTGTATAAAAATAACATACATATAATAGGAAAAGCGAAAAAACACACATGTGTTTATTACTGATGACATGTGTAATTCATTGAAACACGTGTGTGTAAAAGCATGAAAAATATCCATAGAGACTTCTGCATTTCTCATAATGTAACGTGGCTCGTATTCTATAATCCAGCTTATCCTACGATGTTGTGACTGTATTTATGTCGAATTATAGGAGTTTAAAGTAGTATCAAATAATGAGCCCTAAAATTGGCGGTAGCATTTCATGCGTGATAGCACATTGCTGATTGTGTGTGTATCTGTAGGACTCGATGGAAGCACTCCGTCGGTTACGACGACGAGGGTTCCGGTTGATCCGAATCAACGGAACAGCCTGCTCGTGAAATTAACGTGTAAGTGGCTGAGCACTCCACAGACACGTGTACCCTTAACGTAGTTCTCGGGGATATTCAGTGTGACACAGAAAGTGACAAGGCCGGCCCTTTGAAATACAGGTACAACAGAAACAGGAAGTAAGAGTGAGAGAAAGTTGTGGTGAAAGAGTACAGCAGGGATCACCATCATCCCCTGCCGGAGCCTCGTGGAGCTTTAGGTGTTTTCGCTCAATAAAGACTCACAACGCCCGGTCTGGGAATCGAAACCGCGATCCTATGACCGCGAGTCCGCTGCCCTAACCACTGGGCCATTGTAGGGCTAATATACGAGATATAAGTATAAATATATTTTGTGTGTGCGCGCGCTTGTTCGTTTGTAGATACATGTGTATGCGTGTACTGATGTGTGCATGTTATACATGTTGTTGTTTGTGCCTTCTCGGGCCATACCTGGCTCACATGGGCCGCTTTCCCGATTTCACTGTTTGATTGGCGTATAGGTTCCCCACCTGGCAAGCTGTTAGATGCAGGAAGAAAGAGTGAGAGAAAGTAGTGGCGGGCGAGTCAGCATAAGTTCACCTTTACCCTTTGCCAGAGCCGCGTGGTACTTGGGTGTTTCGCTCATAAACACATACACACATCAGCCGGTCTGAAATTTGAACCAGCGATCCCATTAAGGGTATGCAAATTAGAACCTCCAGTTCTCTGTGCTTACTGGGTTTGTTTAGTATATAAACAAATCGGCTGCTCATATTTTAGTATTGGTCAAACTGATGTAAACACTTTTGCTGGGAACCCGATCAGGTTCGATATTCGTTGAGGGAGAAATAAATAAATTTACCCTGTTTATAAGCTACTATATAGGTTATAGATATGGATGCATACGTACAGACTTACATGTACATTCATGCTGTCATATGTATTTCTTCATACGAGTGTCCGTAAGTTCTTGTTTTATTTACCTCATCTTTTCCTTTTTGTACGTGTGTCAGATCAGTTGTGTATTTGTGCAATCAAATATTTGTCTCTTCAGATCCTCTATCTATACCTCATAAAGAAAAAAAAAATCTAAAAACGAAACTTGTGCTGAAGATAGTCTTAATGTAGCCAATCTGATGTGTTTATGTTTAACATTTGATTGAAAGCCAGACATAATTCAACACTTGAGAGCGATCACACGTAAGAAGCCATCTGCTTGTTTCATCTCTGCGGAGGAATTATTTCCAGTGATAAGAAAATGTTTCAACGAAAGAAATTTAGCAAAGAATTCCCTAGTTCACTACGGCTTACGATGAGAAAATTTACGCGTCAACCGACAAAGAATTCGCCATCATTGTTAATAGGCGAGATCGTAAGATAGAACAAACACTTCACTTTACAGATAAAACTACTGGAGCCATCAGCGTGTAAAAAGACTATGCTTATGAGAGGGTTGTGTCAATGGTTGTGGATGAGGTTTTTCATTGAAGTTGGTGCTTGGGAGAACGGCAGTGTGTGAGTATTTGAACGTCAATATGTTTTAATGTGTGTATGTAAGTGCGATTTATAAAAAGACGATGGCAAAAATTAGATTGCATTGTTATTCTTGTCGCTTTTATTGTTGTTTCTAATTTGCAGGAATCATAAAAGAGCATTAACGCAAGTAATTTGAAACCGCTTCCATTATATCTTCGTTCAAGTAGATAAAAAAAATTACTGCAGTTTGCTGTTCGTTTAGCTCTTGAACAAACGTGACCAAAATGAAGGCTTCAGCAGGGCGGAGTAGATGTTAGAAATTTAGTGGTGGCGCTGTAGTGTTTATGATAGAGTTGGTGGTGACGGTGGTAGCGGTGATGCTGGGACGGGTGCCGATTGTGGTGGCATTGTTGTTGGTAGAAATAGTGGCGGCGATGGTGATAGTGGTGGTGGTAGTGGCAGTGATGTTGTTGTTGTTGTTGTTGTTGGTGGTGGTGGTGGTAGTACAGTGTGATGTAATATAGATAGTGGGAGCGGCGTCGGTGGTGGCAGTGGTGGCAGTGGTGGAAGTAGACTGTAATGTAATCCTTGTGGTAGTGGAGATGGTTAGGGTGGTGGTGGAGGAGTTGATGGCGATGTTAGTGGTGGCGTCGGTGGCGGTTTTGGTGGTGCCGGTGGCAGGGTGGAGGGTGCAAAGAGGGGCTTCTCTTTTCGGTGAGGTATTGTCTTCTAACAATAACTTAGCTTGTTTCCTATCTTCTAGCTTTGATGAAATTACCAAAATAGACGTTCAGTGCGTAAAATGTGATGTTATTTGTGAATAAACATATTTACGTGTGTGTAAAAACATAGATCATACTTGTAAATTTATAATGGTGCTATGTAAGCTGGTGAGGGCACGTGGCCTAGTAGTGGTTAAGGCGTTGCACGCACGATCGTAGGATTACGGTTTCGATTCCCGGACCGGGTGATGTATTTTGTTTCTGAGCGAAACACTTCATTAAAACTTCCGCCCCCACCCCCCAACAGCTGTTTTTTTCACATTTTTCTTCTTTAGATACAAATCCCTTTTTTCGGCAAAGGGAAAATACGAAACAGCAAAAAAAAAAACTGGCGTTTCGACATTGATTGGTCTCTTCGGTGACGATTATTCCGTGATATTCGTTCTGAGTGAACTCTTGTGTTTTTAACACAAAGTTTCTTTGAGAAGTTTCTCTGAAACTAAGTATTACAGCTCGTGCCGTTTTGCAGGTGTATATACATCATTAAAAAATATTTCTAAAATGTCTGTACATTATAAAAACAAATTGTATACATAATGATATTTTAAACTAAGGTTGTTTAAAGTACATTTATTTCATTTCGTATGATTTACCATTATAATCAGTTTTCTTCTTTCTGTTTTTAAATGCAGTTAATCAATTTTTCTTCCCATCCAACACGTTTTGCTCGTAATTTATATGTTATCTTGATCTGTAACATTGTATCTTATCTTAAACTTATCTTAAACTCATCTTAGCTTTTCATTATATCTTATCTTTGTGTTCTATCTTATCTTTTACAGATGTCTCTGCTGGTGGGATTATCAACAGGTCGGTACACATCGTTACCTACTTACGTCGCTCTACACACTACTTACGTCGCTCTACACACACTCTCTAACTCTCACTTCAATTCTCTTTACCTGTTCTCTTTCCCCTCTGTCTGTTTCTCTCTCTCTCCTTCTCTCTCTCTCTCTTCTTAATCGAACTTACATAAACCATCTTAACTATATCATCTTCAATAAGAGCGATACCACTGTTGCTGTTAACGAGAGACGATTCTTATAAGCATTTCATTTGTTATTCTACGAGTGTATGCCTTTTTCACAACGTATTTTGACAGAAATATATAGATGTACACACACACACACACACACACACACACACACAAACACACGCGCACGCACACACACACACACACACACACACGCACACATACATTCACAGACAGACAAACAGACAAATAGATAGATAGATAGATAGATAGATAGATAGATAGATAGATAGATACATTGACGGACATATAGATAGATAGATAGATAGATAGATAGATAGATAGATAGATAGATAGATAGATAGATAGATAGATAGATAGGACGTAACCTCTAATTGCTCACTCAGCTTGCTAGAAATAGCAGCCACGCATCCCACCAATTGCATACTATCCTTCTTAGAAAACGAAGAATACATTGGGCGATGTAGTCTTAGATACATCATGCATGACAATGAAGAGTAATCAAACCGTGACTCTCCTCTATCCTCTTCTCTCCATGACATTTTCCCAATATTTTCTTCGCTTCAAGAGAGCAATGTTGTATTTGAGGGAGATTTGGCTGTTAATCACGCAGAATAAATCAATATATATGTGGAAGCTCTTTCGTTGATTCGATAGCTTTTTTTGTGTTTCGATCCCTGGTGTTGACACGTCCCTTCTCTAACGTAACGTCAGTGATATCATTAAGAAAAGAAGGCGGTGAGCTGGCAGAAACGTTAGCACGTCGGGCGAAATGCGTAGCCGTATTTCGTCTGCCGTTACGTTCTGAGTTCAAATTCCGCCGAGGTCGACTTTGCCTTTCATCCTTTCGGGGTCGATAAATTAAGTACCAGTTACGCACTGGGATCGATATAATCGACTTAATCCGTTTGTCTGTCCTTGTTTATCCCGTCTGTGTTTAGCCCCCTGTGGGTAGTAAAGAAATAGATATCATTAAGAAAAGAATGAGTGCCACAACTTCGTATTTATTCCATTGTCAACTAAATTCGTGCTTCTTCCACCCCAACCACTTTTTAATCGTTATTTTTCGTTGTGTCTGAAAGAAGATAAAATACATTCAGATTCCAAAAACCATAAAAAGTGTTGATGAAGAATAGATTTACAAAAAAAAAAAGAAAGAAAAACATGAAAATCTTCGATAGAAATATTTTCCGAGTTAATTCAAATAACGTTGGAATGAAAAGAACGAATTTGACAAGTCAATATAATGTTTTGTATTAGGTTTGTAAGTTTCTTGACGTCATTACGCCACTAACATACACACGCACTGATTCGATTTCACTTCTTTGTTATTAGTTGATTAGTTATTTAACCAATTAACAAATCGATTATTTGCCTCATCAGTCGGTTAATCAATCAATCGTTTGACAAAATCCTTTCGTCGCCACTTGCAATATCATTAGTGATATGCACTCTTCCAAGTCTTCGATTGGTTAACTGACTGATCGATTAGTTAGTTGGCCAAATACCTAATCTCTAATTGCTCACTCGACTTGCTAGAAATAGCAGCCACGCATCCCACCAATTGCATGCTTTCCTTCTTAAAAACGAAGAACACATTGATGTAATCTTAGATACATCATGTATGACAATGAAGAGTAATCAAACCTATAAATAATGAAGTGAAATTGAACCAGTGTGTGTGTTTATTATTGGCATAATGACCCACAAAATCCAACCACTATAACGTATTTAATAGACAATAGACACACATACCGTGTTTTGTTTTATATTTACATGATTCTTTCGCTTCAGGTCTTTCGTGCGGAAAACAAGGAGCAGACATTGTCTTCGCTTTAGACGCGTCTTACAGTATTTGGCCGGTCCATTTCCAGAAGCAGTTACAATTTGTGGTGAATGTCGTAGAACAGTTCCCCATTGGTACCAAACAAAGTGACTTCCATGTTGCTGTAGTAACGTATAGCGAGAACATCACCGTTCACTTTAACCTGCGTGACTACTTCCACAAGCATCAATTAAAAAAAGCCGTTATGCGGATCACCCAGTACTCCCCCGGGGGAACTTACACCCACAAGGCCCTCGAATATATACGCCGACAGATGTTCACCGTTCGCAACGGAGGACGAACCTATTCGGATAAAATCGTTGTGGTAATCACGGATGGATTGTCACAGGACCCAAAAGCTACACGAACTGAAGCAGCACGAGCGCATTACGAAGGCATTCAAATTTTTGCCATCGGCGTCGGAGCAGGCGTAGATAAACATGAACTAGAGATGATAGCTTCATCACCGCCTCGGAATCACGTGTTTACAGTGGATAACTATTCAATTCTTAATTCGATTAAACGGAAGGTGGCCAGGGAAACGTGCAAAGGTGAGTATATAGTGTTATCTAATCACGCACACACACACACACACACACACTCACACACACACATACATACATACATACATACATACATACATACATACATACATACATACATACATACACACACACAGACACACTGCCTAAGGGTCAACCTTGAGAAATTAGGCTTCCCAAAACCAGAGAGGAAAAAGCGTATTAAAACATTGCAGATACAAACCATCAGTGGAACTGTAAAAATTTGTAAAACTCTCAAAAAGTTTAGCATTTAAGTGTATATATACATGACCTGAATGGCAACTATACGCATATAAATTATATACAAAGAAACAAAACATATAAATGTGCACGTGCACTGACTCCAGATCCCTCACATATAAACATATTCATTCAAAAATGCCCTGTTGATGTTGTTGAAATTCTTTCCATGAAGTCTTAGATCTAGGATAGAAACCGGCTCTTTTTCTAATGGTAAGAAGTCTTGAAACAAAACTGAATAATGACATACA
>NW_021833149.1:10000-25000 GCF_006345805.1 Octopus sinensis
TAATTTTGAGTGGAGGCAGAACAAGTCGATTGCATAGAACTTCAGTACTTGACTAGTATTTTATTTTATCGTCCCCGAAAGAATAAAAGGCAATTTTGACCTCGGCCCGATTTGAACTCGGAATGCCGTTAAGCATTTTGTTCGACGTTGCTAACGATTCTTTTCTACTCTAGGTACAAGACCCGAAATAAGTGAAGAGGGGGCTGGTCGATTAGATCGAATCCAGTACGCAACTAATACCTAATTTATCGACCCCGAAAGGATGAAAGACAAAGTCGACTTCGGCGGAATTTGAACTCAGATCATAGTGGCAGACGACATAGCGCGAAGCATTTCGCCCGGCGTGCTAACGATATTGCCAGCTTGCCGTTAATATGAAGGCTGGTAAAGGCGGCGAGCTAGCAGAATGGTTACCGCGCCGGGTGAGATGCTTAGTGGCATTTCCTCCGACCTTACGTTCTCAGTTCAAATTTGAGCGAGGTCGGCTTTTCCTTTTATTCTTTCGGAGGTGTAGGAGTGGTTGTGTGGTAAGTAGCTTGCTAACCAACCACATGGTTCCGGGTTCAGTCCCACTGCGTGGCATCTTGGGCAAGTGCCTTCTGCTATAGCCCCGGGCCGACCAATGCCTTGTGAGTGGATTTGGTAGACGGAAACTGAAAGAAGCCTGTCGTATATATGTATATATATATGTATGTGTGTGTATGTGTTTGTGTGTCTGTGTTTGTCCCACTAGCATTGCTTGACAACCGATGTTGGTGTGTTTACATCCCCGTCACTTAGCGATTCGGCAAAAGAGACCGATAGAATAAGTACTGGGCTTACAAAGAATAAGTCCCGGGGTCGAGTTGCTCGACTAAAGGCGGTGCTCCAGCATGGCCGCAGTCAAATGACTGAAACAAGTAAAAGAGTAAAAGAGAGTCTATAAAATAAGTACCAGTTGAGCACTGATGTCGATGCAATCGGCTTCCTCCTTCCCCCGAAATTGCTGGCCTTGTGCTAAAATACGGAACCAATATGATCACTGGTTGGTTCTAATGTCGCTTTGGTGCAGTGGTTAGCAGAGCTCTACAGTTAACGACAGACTCTAAGTTCGAATCCCACAGGTTATTGTACAGCTTTTCCCATCTTCTGTATCACATACGTATATATTCACACGTATGTAGATAGATAGATAGATAGATAGATAGAAAGATAGATAGATAGATAGATAGATAAATAGATAGAAAGATAGATAGATAGATAGATAGATAGATAGATAGATAGAGACAGACAGACAGACAGACAGACAGACAGATAGATAGATAGATAGATAGATAGATAGATAGATAGATAGATAGATAGATAGATAGATATATACTGAATCTTGGGTATATTTAATTTAGTAAGAGGTATATTTAATTGTGGAGGTGAGTAGCCTAGTGGTTAGTGTATTGCACTCATGAACGCTTGATCGTAGGTTCGATTCCTGAATTGAGCGGCACGTTGTGTCCTTCACACGTTGCTCCAGTCCACACAGCTGTAAATGAGTAACTCTGCGTCAGAATAGCTTTACGATCAGGAGGTGGGGAGGATGTTGGCCTGCTTGCCTAGTCAACAGGGTGGCGTTATTCGAAAGCTAAAACGATGCGAAGTGCATTGCGCCTGCGTGTGTACAGATCATGAAGTACCTATGCGCGTAGGTACATACATAAATATATACATAGATACACGATCTGTGTGTGTGTGTGTGGGTGTGCGTGCGTTTGCATGTGTGCGCGTGCGTGTGTGTGTACAGTGATGGATTCGAGGGTTTCGTTTATTTACGAGTTGATTTCTTAATTTCCCCGGAGTATAAATACTTATGTGGAGGCACATGGCCTAGTGGTTAGAGTAGCGGACTCGCGGCCGAGGGTTCGTGGGTTCGAATCTCAGACCGGGCGATGTGTGTGTTTTTTTATGAGCGAAACACCTGAGCTCCACGCGGCTCCGGTAGAAAGTAATGGCGAACTTCTGCTGACTCTTTCGCCACAACTTTCTCTCACTCTTTCTTCATGCAGCTTACCTGCGACGGACCGGCGTCCCGTCCAGGTGGGGAACCTATACGCCAAGGAGGCCGGAAGACCGGCCTTTATGAGCTAGGCATGGCTCGAGAAGGAACAAACAATAAATACTTATAATGGTGATACTTAAAAAAGATCAGCGATTTATTACAACATCCAGTAGTCTGGTCGATCACGTGATGATGTGATATCCAATCAGTTGCCCCCTTTTTTTAAACATCACTACCTATCCTATGCGTGTCTTTCGCAGCAAACTCCGTTCTGTTCTTATCAGTGAAGCCGAAACTTGCTCCCGTCTGTTCATTAACAATGAAGACCCTGAAGTGGGGTCATGACGATGCTCTTTTCTCCTCTACTAAGTAAAGTAAATAAAAAAATATTCATCCCTTGACATTTATGTTGAGACAGGGTGTTGTCGATTCAATGTAAAAGTGTAGTGGTGGGGGGTAAGTAATGTTATAATTATTTCTGGTCTGTGGTGATGGTCGTGGTCGTGGTGGTGGAGTGACATTGAGCTAAGATATTTACGACATTCATTTCACCATGACATTTGCACCTCATATTTCTAGCATTACGATATATATTTCATGGTAACATTCATTCATAGACTTCATAAATGTATTTAATATTTCAACAGTAAAATGCGACGAGCTGGCATAACTCAGAACGTAAAGACAGACGAAATGCCGCTAAGCATTTAACCCGGGCGTACTAACGATTCTGCCAACCTGCCGCTTTGCAATAACAAATACACAACTGGCATACAGTTGCAATATCTTTCTTTTTATTTTTACCCTGCACGAGTGAACGAAAGCAGGGTATTGTAATAACTCGTCTTTGCCTGTTTGTCTGTGTTTTTGCAAATTTACTGGAAAACGGCTGAACGGATTTTTACCACATTTGGTAGAAATACTCATGGGGTGAGTGGCTCGAAATGATGAACAAAATTTTGAATCGAACTAACAAATTTCCCGATAAGCAAGTGGTCATATTATTTTGTTCACTTTCTTTTACATAGGAATCGACCCTCGCCTGCGTGTGTATCGACCATGGAGTACCTATAACTATGCGCGTAGGTTCATACATACATAAATATATACATAGATATGCGAATCTGTGTGTGTGTGTGTGTGTGTGTGTGTGTCTGTACACAGTGATGGATTCAAGGGTTTCACCGGGGTATAAATACTTATAACGGTGATACTTAAAAAAAGAAAGCTTAATGTAGTTGTATTAAAAACCATGGATAAGCAACGCATTGCAAGCGACATTATAGTTTGAGAAAAAAAAATATCTGCACGCAGGGTATGCATCGCCTTTTTTTCATTGTTTTTAAACAAAACTACTACATACTTACGGTACATATTGCTCGACAACATACGCAACTAACACACAGGTACAACAGCACTTTCACAACACCAATTATCCAATAGTTACGACATATACACAATTAACCAAATTCACAACATACGGATGTCATAGAGTTTTGAACACTTTCAGTGTGCCAATTAGGGACTCCTTCATAGAGTAACTGCTGCATTTGTTGAGTATATGAACAGTTGGTTGCTTGTTTCTCTGGAGACTGTCAGAATATTGTAGATACCTCTGATGAGAAACCAATAAGGTTCGAAAATCGATAAAAGTTGTTCGTCAGTTTTTTCCATAATTTGCCCTGTTGATAATTATACCATATGTTACTACGACACGTATTTACACTACAATCCAACTGTCAGCATTAATTCTATAATTCTTTCTTTCAGTTCCAATCAGACGAGACAAACCCCGAAGTGATATCGATCCATCGATTGTGTATTCCAACAGGAAATCGAAACAGAGTAAGACCTTACATTTATACCCAGCACCGCTGATGATCCCCACTCAACGAGAGCGCATTTAAAAAATCATTGTTTCATAACGACAAAAGCAGTTTTAATACCTTTAGGTAGTCTTGATCTCCAACTTAACGTGGAAGTTTTGTTAGAACACAAAACCCTGCGTTATTTACCTCGAGAGAAAATATCTCGTAGTGCATCGAAGCACGCGGAATTGTATCGAAATTATTTCGTGTATAATTTCGAGTGCTTTTATGCGCCACGAGTCCTTTTCAGAGTTTCTCTCAAACAAAATAACGCAGAATTCTTTGTTCTAACACAGCCTCCATGTTATGTTGGAGATCACGATTACGTTTCTTTTTATTGTGTTTATCTATGCGAATGCTTTATCTTCACATTTGTGTTAAAGCTTCACTTCCTACACTTGCTTTATTCCTTTGGTTTATTCGCTTTAGTTTGCTTTATATTTTTGCTTTGGTTCGTCAACTATTAGGACTGTATTTGTGTTGCCTTTAGCCGTCAACTCCTAGGGGAATCGTAGAGACGCCGACATGAAATACAATGTATCTAGGCTTGACGGGACCCATCCCTATCCAGGTCTGACCACAGTCGACTCCTTCCAGAGAAGCAGATCTAACAGACAAACTGGAAGTAAGAGACACACAGAGGTGAATCGACTTTGCCTTTCATCCTCTCAGTATCTACGAAACAAAGAACCAGTCAAGTACTGGCGTCGATGGTTCCGACTGACCACCTCCCACTAAATTTTCTGGCCTTTGGCCAAAACTTGAAACGCCATTACGATGATTATAGAATCGCAGTCACGTCGTCCGTCGTTATGCTCTGAGTCCAGAAACCGCCGAGGTCGAGTTAGCCTTTCTTCTTTTCCGGGTTGATTAAATAAATGCCAGTTGAATACTAGGGTCGATGTAATCAATTTACCCACGCCCTCACACGTAATTGCTGGGCTTGTGCCAAGATTTGAAATCATCATTGTTAACATTTACGTTATTACTTGAGCTGCTGTTATTACTTGAGCTGCTGTTATTACTTGAGCTGCTGTTCCAAAGCTTAACCAAAGACTTCAAGTAACAGCAAGTTGGGCATTTTATTATGGATGTTATTTATGATTAGCAATTATATATTGTACAGGAAGGAGAACAGAATCTGACAACTAAGATTCTGTTAACTTATCCTTGCTATTATTATTATTATATTATTATTATTATTATTATTATTATTATTATTATTATCATTATTATTATTATTATTATTATTATTATTATTATTATTATTATTATTATTATTATTATTATTATTGAGTGAGAGAGCAGTGCATGCCATCAAAGTGACACTGGGGTAAAATATACGAAGCCCAGTATACCCATCATGACTACCCGTATGATAAGGGTACACTAGGCACATGCATCACAACCATATGTGTGCGACATGGTAATCTCATATCAAGATAAACAGCACATGACCTTGCAGGTGGGGCCCAGTTAGAATTTTCTTCAGGTTGAGTAGCCCATCCCGCTCAAAAGGTCCCTGAATAAGGGTTGTTTAAGGATGTAGAAAGAACCACCCATATTTCCAGAGGTGAACTATTCAAACCTCAAAGAATCCCTCTCAACACACGGCTATGATGCTCCCCCACTACTTCTGCTCGTGATCAGAGATGCACATATCGTCAGCCACTAAGGGACATGCTCAACTGGTTAAGGTCAAACAACTGACAATCAAATCTGTGGTATTGAGCAGAATATTAGCTGTAGCCCATCTTTTATACCAAGACAAAACAATGTACATGATAGCACTTCTAATCAGTTAAGATCAGAAGCCATGAGAGCCACTGACTGGTACTTATTATTATTATTATTATTATTAAGCTAGTACATGCTAGATGTTATTGCTGACTATTTTCGTGCAATCATTATAGTTTCAAACGGAATTCGTACTTATTTTTACGCAGTGTTATATTTTGTCTGCTTGTAGGCCATGAGTGTATATGTGTATGTATGTGCATATATATACATACATGCATATATATATATATATGTGTGTGTGTGTGTGTGTGTGTGTGTGTGTATATACAGACGTACACAAAGGTGAAGAGGGGGAGATAACTTCCGTTGTTTAGCTAGTAACTCGACCGGTCGGTTGTCTGGTTTGTCGGTTCGTTGAAACGGTCGGCTGCTCTCATTTGCAGCTTCCTTTTCATATTTGCAGCAGAAAATAATCTTCATTTTTTTTTATTGTTGCTTTATTTTTTGTCTGTTTGTTTTGCATTGTTGCTTTTTTTTTTTTACTTTTCTGTTTTATTTTTTATTTTTTATTTTCAGTTTCATTTTCTTCCTTTTTTTTGTTTGTTTGCTTTTAATCAGCAAATCTTAATTACAGCTAAAGAATGGCTTGGAGATAATTAACTATAATGTAGCACAAATGAATGCCAAGACTGCAGCTTTCTGTGTTTTTGACTCTGTTTTCTTTAGCAATGAAATTATGCATAAACACGCCATTCATTACAAGAAATATGAAGGAGAATCGCAAAGACCTGCGTTTTGTAGACATGCTAATCATAATAATAATGGTTTCAAGTTTTACCACAAGAGCAAAGATTTTGAGGGAAGGGGATGAGTCGATTACATCGACATCAATGCTCAACTGGTACTTAGTTTATCGAAACCGAAAGAATAAAAGGCAAAGTCGACCTCGGCGGAATTTGAACTCAGAGCGTAATGACGGACGAAATGCCGCTATGCATTTCGTCCAGCGTGATTAACTATTGTCAGCTCGCCGACTAAATAATAATAATAATAATAATAATAATAATAATAATAATAATAATAATAGTTATAATAATAATAATAAAAATAATAATAATAATAATAGTTATAATAATAATAATAATAATAGTTATAATAATAATAATAATAGTTATAATAGTTATAATAATAATAATAGTTATAATAATAATAATAATAATAATAATAATAGTTATAATAGTTATAATAATAATAATAATAATAATAATAATAATAATAATAATAATAATAATGATGATGATGATGATGATTTGAATTCTTTGCCAGAATGGCAACTTGGGGAAGGGGATTAAGTCGATTACGATCACCCCAGTGCGTAGTTGGAACTTATCTAATTGACCCCGAAAGGATGAAAAGCAAAGTTGGCTTCGGCTAAATTTGAACTCAGAACGTAAAGACGGACGAAATGCTGCTAAGCATTTCGCCCGGCGTGCTAACGTTTCTGCCAGCTTGCCGCCTCAATAATAATAATAATCCTTTCTACTATAGACACAAGGACTCAAATTTTGTGGGGAGGGGACTAGTCGATTAAATCGACCCCAGTATTTTACTGGTACTTAATGTATCGACCCCGAAAGGATGAAAGGCAAATTTGTACTCAGAACGTAAAGACGGACGAAATGCTGCTAAGCATTTCGCCCGCGTGCTAACGTTTCTGCCAGCTTGCCGCCTCAATAATATAATATCCTTTCTACTATAGGCACAGGACTCAAATTTTGTGGGGAGGGGACTAGTCGATTAATCGACCCCGTATTTTACTGGTACTTAATGTATCGACCCCGAAAGGATGAAAGGCAAATTTGTACTCAGAACCTGATGAGTTGGAAAAAATAACGCTAAGCATTTTGTCCGGCATATTAACGATCCTGCCAGTTAGTCGTGTTATAATGGTCTCAAATTTATGTTCAAGTCCAACAAAAATTTTAAAGGAAGGGACTGATTGATTACATTGACCCTCAGTACTTGTTAATACTTTATTTTATCGACCTCAAAAGGATGAAAGCGAAAGCTGACCTCTGCTATACTGGAATTAAGAACATAAAGAGAAGGAAATATCATAAAACATTTTTTTCGACGCGCCAGCGATTCTGCATATAGACCATCCTTATAATAATAGTTTCAAATTTGGACACAAGGCCAGAAAGTTCTTGGGGTGGGGGAGGGGGGTTAAGTCGATTACATCGACTTCTGTAATCTGCTGGTACTTATGTTATCGACTTTGAAAAGATGAAAGGCGAAGTCGACCTCGGCTGAATTTGAACTCAGAAATAATAATAATAATAATAATAATAATAATAATAATAATAATAAATGCCCTGATGCAGTCCCAGGCAGTGGCTCTCATGGCTTCTGATCTTAACTGATTGGAAGTGTTATCATGTACATTGTTTTGTCTTGGTATAAAAGATGGGCTTACAGCAAATTTCTGCTCAATACCACAGATTTGCTTGTCAGTTGTTTGACCTTACCAGTTGAGCATGTCCCTTAGTGGCTGACAATATGTGCATCTCTGATCACGAGCAGAAGTAGTGGGGGAGCATCATAGCCATGTGTTGAGAGGGATTCTTTGGGATTTGAATAGTTCACCTCTGGAAACATGGGTGGTTCTTTCAACATCCTTAAACAACCCTTATTCAGGAACCGTTTGAGCGGGATGGGCTACTCAACCTGAAGAAAATTCTAACTGGGCCCCACCTGCAAGGTCATGTGCTGTTTATCTTGATATGAGATCACCATGTCGCTCACATATGGTTGTGATGAATGTGCCTGGTGTACCTTTATCAGACGGGTAGTCATGATAGGTATATTGGGCTTCGTATATTTTACCCCAGTGTCACTTTGATGGCATGAACTGCTCTCTCACTCAATAATAATAATAATAATAATAATAATAATAATAATAATAATAATAATCTTTCTTTTATGGTGCCGTAAGAGTCCAAGACTTCATAAACAGTATTTAAATAAAATACGAAACAGTGGTTGGGATCCACAATGAGTAAAGTAAATGAAACAACAGCAACTGATAATGGAATGACAACAGGGGAAAGGGCCATGATATCGGGAGGGGCACCAAGGACCATTCTACATTCGTTCTACATGCGACAAACTTCACAAATCGGCATTAATCGGATACTCATGGAACGCATGCCGTACGGTCAGGTTAATCAGCATGCATCTCGGGTAGGCATGGCTGACGATACTTGATATTAAACATAACGAAATACATGGTAGCATATATGTGTGTGTGTGTCTATATACTCTTTACTCTTTTACTTGTTTCAGTCATTTGACTGCGGCCATGCTGGAGCACCGCCTTTAATCGAGTAACTCGACCCCGGAACTTATTCTTTTTTGTAAGCCCAGTACTTATCCTATCGGTCTCTTTTGCCGAACCGCTAATTAACGGGGACATAAGCACACCAGCATCGGTTGTCAAGCAATGCTAGGGGGACAAACACAGACACACAAACACACACACGCATTTATATATATACATATATACGACGGGCTTCTTTCAGTTTCCGTCTACCAAATCCACTCACAAGGCTTTGGTCGGCCCGAGGCTATAGTAGAAGACACTTGCCCAAGGTACCACGCAGTGGGACTGAACCCGGAACCATGTGGTTGGTTAGCAAGCTACTTACCACACAGCCACTCCTGCGCCTATATGTATGTTTATATTATATATATATATATTATATATATATATTATATATATATATATATATATATATATATATAATATATAATGTTTATATATATATATATATATATATATATATATATATATATATAATAACAACCAAGCCAAGGACCTATAATCCTTTAAGGGATGTTTGGAATATCTTTTGAATAAACTGATATTCTATACGTCAGTTTCTTATTTTCTTTTTTTTTCATTCATATATATATATATATATATTATATATATATATATATATATATATATACTTCATATGGTGTCATACCTTCAGGCATTGACGACCACTGTCCCCACTTCCCCATTGTCGCAACCCAACCACACAACTAAGCACGTTACTGGGTCACTTTTTGTTGAAACCACCTGATAAGGCCATCGAGTATTTTCTCATCCTGCCTTCCCTCGTTTCTTCTTTACATTTTTCCAGAGAGTCACCAAGTGCACAAGGCTTTGTTTTCTTCTTCTCATATGGTCTCCAATGAACTCAGGCTATTGTCTCCTTCTGTTCTTCTAAACAACACGCACCATAATTATCATCATCATCATTATTATTATTAAGTCTAAGAGCCGGCAGAACTGTTAGCACGCCGGACAAAATGTTTAGCGGTGTTTCTTCCGGCTCTTTACGTTCTGAGTTGAAATTGCCATTCATCCTTTCGGGTCGACAAAATAAGTTGAGTTCTGGGTCGATGTAATCGACTTACCTCTCCGGCCAAAATTGCTGTTTTGTGCCAAAATTTTGAAATCAATATTATCATTGACCCTTCGAGCCCTGACCTCCTGAACCTTTGCCCCTTCCTGAGCAAAATAAGCTGAAAATTGGCTCAGTATCAATCACAGCATTCTGATTGGATAAAAATAAATTGTCGTACTTTAGTGCAGATGCTCTCCACCGGTAGAACAGTGCTACGATATAGAGAAAAGTCAGCCATCCACCGGTAAACTGGCGTAACGAGCTCAAAGGGTTAAGGTGGTGAGCTGGCAAAATCGTTAGCGTACCTGGCTTAGCGGCGTTTCGTCTGCCTATATGTTCTGAGTTCAAATTCTGACCTTTTATCCTTTCGGTTCGATTAAATAAGTACCAGTTGCGTACTGAGGTCGATGTCATCGACTTAGACTTACCTCCTCCCCCAACATTTCAGGCCTTTTACCAAACTTTGAACTCATCATAGCAAAAAGGCAGCGAGCTGGCAGAACCATTAACATGCCGGACAAACTGCTTAGCGGCGTTTCTTGCGAGTTCAAATTTCCTTCGAGATCGACTTTACCTTTCATCTTTTTGGGGTCGATAAAACAAGTACCAGTCAAAAACTGGAGTGGATGCGCTTGACTAGCCCCGCCCCTCCCCCAATATTTCAGGCTTTGTACGAATAGTTCAAAAAGTCTCTATAATAGTTCAAAAAGTCTCTATAATTGTACGAATAGTTCAAAAAGTCTCTTCACAGTGAATTTTTTTAGAAGAGTCAACTTCTTTAGAAGAATCAATTTATGTATTTTAGAAGAATCAACTTATGTATTTTAGAAGAGTCAACTTCTTTTTGGAAGAATCAACTTAGGTATTTTAGAAGAGTCAACTTTTTTTATAAGAGTCAACTTAGGTATTTTAGAAGAGTCAACTAACTTATGTATTGAAAATAAAGGACGACACTTTCAACACTTCTTATAAAGATGTTTGAAGTCTTGTAAAATCTAATATATTCTTTTGTAGTCTTATACCATCTTATAAATATTTATTATGCAATAAAATACTTATTGCGGGGAGACTTCTTGAACATCCTATAGAAAGAATTATTATTCAGGCCGCGAACTGATAGAATTGTCAGCACGTCAAATAAATATGCTTGACGGCTTTTTTTTCCTTGCTTTTTTACCATCTCAGTTCAAATTCCGCGGGGATCAACTTTGGTTTTCATTCTTCAGAGTCAATAAAATAAGTACCTGCTGTGTACTGGGGACCCGATGTAATCGGCTGACATCCTCCCTTCTGACCATGTGCCTTAACTGGAAGCAATTTTTATTAGTTACTACAAATACAAATTTCAAATATGGCGGAGGTGATTACAGAATAGAATATGGAGGAAACAAAAAGCCATGAAAATCAACAAAATAAAAACGAACAGGATTTCTGAATGACGAACGTCTCACAATAGGGGGAGGTGGGCGTTTAACCTCCTGGGGCCAACCAGGAAATACCACGTATCTCCACCTTCTCTGGATTACTCTTACTGCCAAAAGATTTAATCATATATATTAACAGCATGCCTTGTATAAAACCTTCCCGCCTTCCAGCTTCTTTTAATTCTATAATTCCAACCTTGCTTTGTTATTCCTTTTGGGTGCTATTGTCATATCCGTATATTTTATCTATTTATTTATTATTCATTTGTTATATTTTGTCTAGCTATAACAGTGTTTTCTTTATTTAAATGACACGTGTTGATCTTCATTAAGATATATTGATGTACATCTTTGATATATGACGGTCGTTGATATATTTATGTATGTGCATAAAGATTATTTATTTGCTTGATTATGTTTTCTTTTTTTCATTTTGCATTTATTAATTCTATTCTTGTACCTTCTCTCTCTATGTATGTGTTTGTATTTGTATTTTATGTGCACGTATGTATGTTCTGTCAACTTTTATATATGTACTATATATGGGTTGTCCACTGACTAACGTTTGTATATTTTTTAATCAACTCAGGTATCCGTGTTCCGTTAACGCATCTATGTTTCTCATACTAACACATGAGTGTTTCTATTCCGTTAATTCACACATGTGGTTTCTTTTAACACACGTGCGTGCCTACACATGTGGTTTCTTTTAACACACGTGCGTGCCTTGTTAACACATGTATGTTCGGTTAACACATATAGACGCGTTCTGTTAACTCGCGTATGTATGTTCTTTTAACAGGCGTGTTCTGTAAACACGTGTAGGTTATGTTCTATTAACATTTTCGTGTGTTTTTTTTTAAACAGACATTTATGTTCTTCTTAATTTATAAACCGTAAAAAGATGGTAAACATAAACGCAGGTGAAAGAAGAGAAATGTTGCCCTTTGTGCATTTCGGTTACCTGGCGTTACATATCGGTGTTGATGCATATTTTTACGTATGTCTCATACATACGCATGCGCGAGTTTATATGTGTGTATGTGTGCGTGTTTAATGCATAAGTGTTTGAGTGATTGTATTACATTCGCAGAGACTAATACAGAGCCGGGTACATGTTTATCAATATTTAGTAACTGATCTGTTGAACTCGTACAATGGTTTCGTGGTTTCATGAAACTCATGCCATGGTTTTTTGTCTGTGACCTGTATATGGCGCTCGTCAGACAATTACTTCTCTTTCCCACCTGGTCGATATTATAGTCACTCACTTTCGTGTGAAACTACAGTATGGATGCTAACAGCAGTATAGTCCTTAAATATGTATATATATATATATATATACATAAATGTTTGTGTGTATGAGTGTGTGGCCCTGTGCATGCAAGTATGCATTCATACATCCGTATATGCATGTCGGTCTGTGACTGTGAGTGAGTGTGTGTGTGTGTATGTGTGTGTTTTGACATCGCTGCATCTATTCCGATGTCTATATATGTGTAAAGAAGATACAGAGATAATATATCCGGAACGTTAAAAAAAAAAGACAAAAGGCACCAAAAAAAAGTACTTTAAAAGATCCTATGTGTAAAACAAAAGTCACATTTCCTCTATTTTTCTTCTGACCTTTGAATTTACAACATCCCCGAAATTTTTCCTCAAGTTCCCTCTCCCTTTTTTGTCCAAACCGATCCTACCTCTCTAACAACCTTTATAAAAACTAGTAACTTTTACTTGCTAAGGTTACGTCATAGGGTAACCACGACCACTTCTCACTCTAACGCTTCTATCATATCATGTCACTTCTTTAAACAAATTAATTGTTAGTGCACCGGGCGCTTCAAAATCCTTTCTGTGTGACCTCTCTACTCTAATAAATTAAACCATTGTACCCGTAGCTACTTCATCTTAGACTCACTAAAATGTCACTTCTTTTTCCATTTGTATTTCTCATGTACTCACCGACACCAATTTAGAAACTTAACTTGGCTTCACCCTCGCTTCACATTAATAATGTAGAGACACACGCATATATATATGTATATATATATATATATATATATGTGTGTGTGTGTGTGTGTGTGTGTGTGGTGTGTGTGTGTGTGTAAGAGACAATGTTCGTCGTTCTCATGGATGGACTTCCTTTTCGATCTCAAATAAATGGTTGATTAATATATATATATATATATATATATAAACGACCCACTCTAAAACCTAATTATCGCTCCACCCAAACGCACACATCTGAGGAAGATTTTAACTGAACGGAGATAATATAAAACCAAGATTACCTTCAGTGCATCGCAATCTCACGATGGCTTAACTGACCGAAACCTCGAAGTCACTATCAATAATATTCTTGCCTAAGAATAATAAATTTGTACTCGACAAAAGTATAGAGTGACCAATCAGATTAGTGTGAAACTGTTTTCATTACAACTGAACATAAAAACGATCATATATATATATATATATATATATATATATATATATATATATATATATATATAGTGTGGTGTGTGTGTGTGTGTGTAAAGGCTGTTGTAAAGACAACTCAGTTTCCCGTTGCCATTAGATGACGGTATATTCACCGTAGTGTCTTGATTTTTTTAAGTATTGTCGTTAACCAATGATCACAGGAGACGGTAGTATGTTGAGCTCTGAGCTTACGATAAATGGAAAGCACTTTGGGTATCTTTCTCAAAAAAAACTACCTACTTAGAAGATCCTGAGTCAAAATCTGCTACAGAGATATTTATGAATCCATGCATTTGAGCTGGGAAGGCCATTATATGCAACTTCTTTCAGTATTCACATATATGAAAGAAAGAATAGTATATTCCCCCATCTTTCGACAACAGAACAAAATCCCTTCCTTAATTACCCCCCTTTGTTACTTACTCTCTAATACTAAAGAAAATAAACTTTGTACTTTCACTTGTATTTTTTTTTATTTTTATTATTACTAGAGTGTGGAGGCAAGCCAGCTGACGTATACTTTCTACTAGATTCTTCCAGTAGTATATGGCAACCTGATTTTAAGAAAGAACTATCGTTTGTGGAACATGTTATGGATCTTTTCAATACAGAAAACAGTAACGCGAAGATCGGTTTGGTTACCTTCAGCGACAAGGTACAACCAGTAATGAGTCTTGGTTCCTATAATAAAAGCAAAGTGAACGAGATCCTTTCTCGGCCGGAAATCTATTTGACTGGTGGAGAGACAGATACGGCTAAGGCCATTAAATATGTGAGAGAGAACGGTTTCCAGGGACCACTGGCACGTAAAGGAGTGGCCCAAATTATGGTCGTTTTGACCGACGGCCAGTCCAGAGATTACAACAATACGGTTCGAGAATCTCGTCTCACTCACCAGGCAGGTATCTATGTGTTCGCTATAGGTATCGGAAAGGACGCTGATTACAAAGAATTGAAGCAAATCGCCAGTGACCCGGATATAAACTTCGTCTTTCGCGTCGATG
>NW_021833150.1:0-2500 GCF_006345805.1 Octopus sinensis
ATAAATACATAGATAGATAGATAGATAGATAGATAGATAGTGAGAGGAGAGAGATAGATAGATAGATAGATAGATAGATAGATGGATAGATAAATAGATAGATAATACATAGAAAGATATGTTTCAATATTAGCCACACCGGGCTGCACACAGATAGAAAAATTACAAGTAGAAGCTTTTCTTTTGAAGGTTAGAAAAAAAAAAAAAAAAAAAAGGGAAGGGAGTTTCGATCAAAAGGGATCGTAAAAGGAGAGAAAGAGGACAAAAAAGGGGGGGTTAAAAAAGTGGGGGAGGAAAAAAATTGATCAATAGGGATCGTTATCACAGAATGTCAATATGAAGTGTAAAGGGGAGGACAGGTGAGGTTTACCCGTGGAAAGAAAAGCCTACGGAAAAGACCACGGTAACCTCGGTCAATGAAGTCACATTTTATATTTCTTTTTTTTTTTTTTTTTTTTTTGCAAATAAGCAACTCTCTGTTTTCGATTTCTGGGTTCATGGACTATGCTCAAGGTGGCTTCGTCATTCATACGTGCCATTCTTGCTACATTCACCCATCTTTTTTTAAAACATTCGCTAGACAAACTTGCCTCTCTACTCTCACTTTCCTTTTCAAGTGGTACTTGAAGAAGTTGATGAGAGATTGACCCAGAGGAAAGTGTTTGTCTCCAATCCTTCAGACCGTCCCACCAGATACAATTTCTTTCTTTCGCCATAGCCACAAGGATGATGAAAATAACTCTTTCCCTTCCCGTTTGAAGGAAGGAGGCGTGACAATATTGACGATAGACTCAGCTGATAAACCGACTCGTCCCACATGTGACAGCAGTTGTTCGACACAAGCCCACAGGTCGGAAATTGTTGGACACTGACGAGTGCGTGCAGAACGGTTTCGTCGCTCTGACCGCATCTCGGGCAGTCGGCCCCGTGTTTCTCGAGCCGTGTCTGTAGAGCTTATCCCGAACGGGTAGCGCTTCTCGGTAGCACTGCCATGCCAGGGATCTCTGGAAGTTGTTCCATGGGCCCTGGCCCGAAAGTCGTCCTGAACAGGGTCGGGTCGGTACTCCTCGTCGACGTCCAGGTTCGCCCCGAGCTCGTCGTCGTACCTCCCCTCCACTAAACCCCTATAGAATGCTTTGGTTGTGTTGAAGTCACTCAAGGTCGACCCAGGACGGCAGAGTTGCTTGAGAGCAACGCGACACTCGCGGTGCCATTCGCCTTTCCTCGGCCTCTTTTTGATCCACGACTGCAGTTCGGTCATGGAGACGAGCTGCGGGAAAGCGTGCCTCACAAACGGCGACCACACCTGTTCACCGTCGTCTACATAGAGCCAGAGATGTCGCAGTCTCAGCGCGTGTCTGCGCATCATCAACCACGGCATGCCCAGCCCTCCTTTTAACGGGTGTTGACAGCAAATGGATCGCCTGACCATCGGACGCATCCTTTCCACAAAAAGCAAAAGAGGATGCGTTGTAGTTTGGTGATGGTAGGGTCGGGACAAGGTACGACGGTCAGGCGGTAGTAGATGACGGACGCGATGTACGTGTTCGCCACCTCCGCTCGACTTTTAGGGACAGTTTCCTCTCGGCCCATTGCCGGGCGAGAGTGACCCCACCCTACTCGTTATCTCGTTCCAGTTCTTCTCCACTTGGAGGTCCGGACCAAACCAGACCCCGAGCAACTCAACGGGCCGTCGGTCCAGCGTCCCACAACGGAGGCGCTAGTGACGGCATGGCTTGTTCTCCAGGGTTTTTTCCAGGTTCGCAAGCCCACTGACTTTTCCCGGTTGATTTTCGCTCCTGTCACCGCTTCGTAGTTTTTTCAGTGGTCTCGCCGACCAGCTCGATGTGCTCGTGGCTAGACACTATGACGGTGACGTCGTCCGCGTATGCAGACACGCTCGTCCCGCATCCCAATTCTCGCGGGATGCCCCTTAGAGTCGCCAGCTTCCGCAGTAGTGGCTCAAGAGTCAATACGTATAGAAGCGCCGAGAGGGGGCATCCCTGACGGACCGAACGTGCAATGTCGAAAGGTCTCGATAGATGTCCATTTACGCGAATTACCGAACGGATGCCCCTGTACAAGGCAGCTATCCAGCCGCGGAAGACGGACCGAAACCAGCCGCTCTCAGGACTGCCTCCAAGTATCGATGGTCTACCCTATCAAAGGCTTTCGATTGATCCAAGTTGATCAGGGCCCCACCCATGCCAGGTTCGTTAACTACCCTGTCTATGATGTAGCGCATCAGATGGAGGTGTCATGGATGGTCCGGCCTGGCACGGCGCATGTTTGCGCCTTGTCGACCAGTTTCTCGATGACAAGCGCCAACCTCTTGGCTAACACCTTGGCCAAAATTTTCAAGTCTGCATTAAGCAGAGTGATGGGCCTAAAGTTATCTATTACATTTCCCTTGTTTAGATCTTTCTTCAGCAGTGTTACGGCTCCTCGGCTCACAAAACCAGGAATGCTCCCGTTTTGCTGCCAGTTGCAGTACACCGCC
>NW_021833150.1:10000-29195 GCF_006345805.1 Octopus sinensis
TGTTTTCCCACTCCCGGATGCAGTTTGTGTACGTATATATTAGTGTGTGTGTGTGTGTGTATGTGTTGTGTGTGTGTGTGTGTGTGTGTGTGTGTGTATGTGTGTGTGTGTGTGCGTGTGTTTGAGTGTATCTCTGTATTTCTCTGTGTCTCTGTGTATCTGTATATGTCTATGTCTGTGTGTGTATCAGGTCATCCCATAAGTTCTGTCCGATTTTACTGTTTTTAAAATTGAATGAAATTTAATAGTTTTTCAGATGTCTAATGGAATTTTAAAAATATTTTTATGCATTTGTGTATTAACTAATTAAATGATAGAATTAAACTTTCTTTGATTGAAACCCATTCTAACATGGAAGTATCCAAAGGCCATTTGAGCACAAAAGTTCTTCAAACACTCAATCCATTTCTGGCCAATACACATAGCTTCTCCACAAAAATTTCATTCTTAAAATCCACGGGTGAACAATGTGAATTTCTTTTAAAATTCATTTCTGTAATGTGACCGGTTCTTCGATTTTTTGTGGGTACATTCGCATATTGTCTAAAATCAGAATCCGTGTTGCGTTCTGCCAAACGCATATTTATTTTTCTAATTTCAACAGTCAGGGATCACATTTTTCACTTCTGTATTACAACTGGACAACCTCCATAACGTTTTGACAAAGTCTATTTCTAGGTGAATTCCATAATTCGAACAGCACCTATCGGAGAAATATTTATTAAAAGAGAACGCATTCTATGCCTCTCGAACGTAGCTACGATTCTCATTTCTCATTTCTCATCAGTTGTACTAACAATTGATGTTACTTCTCAAATGTTTTTTATTGCTGTTTTTGCTGTTTCTGTAATTCCAACGGCTGTTGTCTTTATCTTTATTGCTTTTGCTGATTATGTTGATGTAAATAAATTACCGAGGCTAGTAAAGCTCTCATGTGAAGAGACAAATCGGTCCGGTATGAGCTTCGAATAACTTCGTCGCTGAAAATGTTATGACGTAGTTATACACGTCCGGTGTATAATGGTATTAAACAAATAAATTGTTGGTTGTGACTATCTAAAAGTGACCTATCGCAGAAATATATGTCAACACAAAACGGACTATGCGCTACTCGAACGTAAGTCCGATACCCAGCATGCAATGTTCCATAAACGATTGTTGAACTAACACCACCAACTGTCACTCCCTATTCATTCAATTCCTGTTTACTATAGCCACTTCCTCCACCTTCGGTCACATGGGGCTGTTCAGGACTCTCCAATGACAGTCCGTGATTCAAGTCGGATGTTGGTATTATCCCCGAATAAGTGAACAGCAAATAGACTCGGAGTGCTGACCTGTTTGGTAGTCTCAAACATTCCTTAAACCACCTTTTCTCGCACCCATTCGCCAGAATGTGAGCAATGCAATGACTGAAGTGTGCTGCCCAGTCACTCGGGATGCTGCTAAATATCCCCATTATCATAGAAGATGAAGTAACCAAAATCCTTCCATGCCACCTATGACTTAACAATTACAACCTCCCAGCTTTCAAAGCTTCAATCATTCATTAATTTTCCATTGCCCTCCATGTACCGTTCCAAGAATCCAAGATGATCCTGAATGTAAATTTGCTTTGAGTGGATAAACCGTTCTGTTGTACTAACACCAGTGGCACAGACGAAGTGTAGACAACCAGAAAACCAATTCCACTGTAGGATTATTTTTCATACGACTTTAGCTTATTGAAAGATGTTCAAACAACAATTCGTAATCCTTCAATCCCATCGATCAAGAGTCTTTCGCCCAAAGTTGTTCAATCAACGATGACTCAACTGAAGGAATTTGTCCTTTGACAGGATTGTTTATCGTCCTGTAGCTTCCATTCTTGATTGCGTTGAAGGCCCAGTCCCTGACGGTCCGACTTTGCAAAAGGTTCATTGGGTTAAGCATACACACATGTATACCTTTAAAGTTGATTCCTATTATAAATGTCTAAATACATGCATTTTCTTAATGGCAAGCTTATGGCACTCAATTACTTGCATGAAAGACGTTGTGTCTCCCAAATATCCATCTTCTTCTACTTTATCTAAGGAATATTCTACACTAACACATAGTGATGTTTCTTTTTGGATGTGGTGTAACAGTCTCAACATATCACACAGTTTACACAGAGTAACTTTGCTTAGCCTCATTATGTTTTTACGTCCTTTTGCTGTATTTACTCTGCTTTCTATGTATGTAGTAAGTGTTGTAAAGCAAATCTTTGCTCCAAATTACCATTTTTCTGCTTTTCAGTGAGTGAATTATTCGATTTCGATACTCCCAGGTGATTCCATTCCTGATTGTTGTGCATCAGTGTTTAGGAAATGGTGCAAAGTGTGAGGGTTACGTGTTCCGGTTATGAGGATGTCAACTAATCTTGTGGTGGGTCACGAGTTTGTATAGATACAGGTAAAAACTAAATAGGTGGTGAGAGGATTACTACTTACATTCCTGGGAAAAATGATCTAACCATCATATATTTCTATGATATTACTTCAAGAGGGGTTTATTGAGATTTAAGACAGAACAAAATACAGTTAAACGAAATACAATTTTATTTCCACATTTTAGTTTTATGAACTGAGCCTTATACAATGTTTACCTAGAATTATTCCCTCAGATTTGCATTATTCTATAAGCATAATTCTCACATTTTCTGGGGCCGATTTTCTTTCTATTATAATATTTTTCTGTTAACTAGTAGCGCAGAGTATTTTAACGATTATATAACTTCGATAAAATATTATCAAACAGAATTTAAAATGTCTATATTGTTTTATGATATTATATTATGTCTTGTAATTGGTTAACATAAGTTTTCATAGAGAAGCAAATTCAAATATATTCGCTTCAATATTTACTGCACACAACGCAGGTTAATACGCGACCATAGACATACGGTGGACATGGCAATGAACCACAAATTCCCCTCACAAAATATAATGAAGCTCCATCTTCGTCTCTGTAACCCGCTGGATCAGCTTCTGGTGCATAATCCACACACACATATTCATGTCTGCCCTTATGACTATAATGCTCGGTCATCAAATATCCTGAATACTCAGCTGTCCAACCAGGGTAACACTTTGTCCTGGCTGGTAACATCATAACAACAGCAGGTTGTCGTGTCAAACAGACAGCGCACGGAACGTTGTGATCATGAAGTGATTCAGCGTTAGCAAAAGAAAAGTATTTTTTCGCAGAGGAATATGTTTGATATTCACTGCCATATATGTGACCCCAATGTGTTACTCCTCCATTGTAATTTGCCCAAATGGGGTCGTTAGGTAGACATAAGAGATTACTTCCGCCGCCTGTTTCGTTCCACGCTGTTCCACCAACCACACCTAGAATTGGTAAGAAAATATCAAATAAATAAGATGTTAAGTAAAGTGAAATAAGAAAAACGTGGATTAAAACAAATCCTTGAAAAGGAACTTTCAATTTTAAATTGGTGATTATAAATAGACACACATCCGAGTGTGCGTGTGTGTGTGTGTGTGTGTGATTGAGTTTATGTGTGTGTGTGTATAAGTGTGTGTGTGTGTAAAGTGTGTGTGTGTCTTTGTGTCTACGTGTGTTCGCGTGTGCGTGTGTCTATGTGTTTGAACATTCACTATGTTTACGTGTGTAGGTTTTTTGTATACAAACTAGTATCGATGCGAGTGTAAGCTGTGTTGCTCAATGAATGTTTGTGCATGAGTTAAGAACTGTACGTGTCTATGATTTATATGTATATATGTTGTAGGTGTACGCCAACGTGTTTGTGTAGGTAATATTTATGAATATGTCTAGATACATGGCTGTAGATGGTTGTGTGCAGATGTCAAAAGAGTGCGAAGGGAAGGCCGTTACGTCACGCATTTCCTCTAAAATGGAAAAAGACGATTTTGTTCAGATTTTAGCGGAGATAAAATCGAAGAACGATACAAGGAATTTTTAACCAATATAAAATAGAAGAACAGGTGAGGTGCAGAGTATTGTTGGTCGATGGGTAGTTAAAAGTTATTTAACAGAACATCCTGCACAGCGTAGCTAAAACTCTCGGCTAGTCGTGGACAGGTCGCGTGAAGATACACGTTGTGGTCACGTTGGCTTTATTTGCTTCATCACTGGGGTTATTTTACGTCTTAAGGAAAGTGAGTGGAGAAAGGATTATAAGGTTCAGTTTAGGCTGAATTGGGAAACCTTTAAGGAAACCGTTAAGGGTTCGGTTATAGACAGATAAAATCTGTTCCATCGTATTTCAAGCAAAAACAAATCTCGTATAAAGAAAGAAAAGTTGATGGGGAAGTGGTGGAAAATAGTGTCTTCTGAGTGGAAAGTTCAGAATTGCCTTACCATGAGGAACTAGCGAGATTAAGTGGTGGAATAGTGCGTAGTGAATGCATACAGTCCTTCGGTAACTATATTCTGTGGTTGGGTTCATGGGGGTACTTTCGATGATATCCTGTTCGTGTGATCATTCTTGACGGCATTTATACTTCGGCTATGACCAAATAAATTCAACGGGGAAAGTAGTTTTGTGTAATCTCAAGAGAATCTATAATCGCCGTTTAAAACGTGATATACTATAATAGGAAAAACGTTTGTGTAGATCAGAAAGAAGGAGGGAGAGGGAGAGAGGAAGAGAAAGAGAGAGAGAGAAAGAAAGTAATAGAGAGAGAGATTAGAAACAAAATATACTAACCATCGTATACCAGACTGGAATTACGTGGACATTTTGTTCTACCCCACCGGGTATACAAGGCTCCCGGACCGGGTCCTGCGAAATTGCGAAGGTAACAATTTAGTTTAAAAGAAAATAATTGGTGAACCATGTGGGAGAGAATTTCTTGGCTGGGAATTAATGAATTGGGGAGACAATGATTAGAAGGAAGGAAGGAAGGAAGGAAGGAAGGAAGGAAGGAAGGAAGGAAGGGAGGAAGGAAGGAATGAAGGAAGGGAGGAAGGAAGGAAGGGAGGAAGGAAGGAAGGTGTGGAAGGGAAGGAAGGAAGGAAGGAAAGATGGAAGGAAGGAAGGAAGGAAGGAAGGAAGGAAGGAAGGGGTGGGAAGGAAGGAAGGAAGGAAGGAAGGAAGGATTGAAGGAAGGAAAGATGGAAGGAAGGATAGATGGGAACTTGATAGAGGATTTAAAGAGTTAAGAAAGGAAGTAAGAAAGAAAGGAGGAAGAAAGAAAAAAGAAAGAAAGAATGAAAGAAAGAAAGAAAGGAAGAATGAAAGAATGAGAAAAAGAAATTAAGAACCAAACAAACAAACAAACAAAGGGTTTGAAAATTCTTTTTCCTATGAACGTAAAGCTGATTCCGAGAAATAGTCCCCCACGACTGGGGGTGAATGTATACTTTTAGTTACTGGTAAAGATTTGCATGATTCATCACTAATTCACTTCTCAGCCGAATTCAATGCGGTTTTTTAGCAATGATGATCGAGTCTTGAGCTAAATTTTTTGAGATAAATTAATTCAAGGATTGAGCATTAAGTAAAAGGCTAGATGAAAAATTGAATAAAAGGCTAGAAAATCTTAATAACAATTGCTTCCCTCTGGAATGGCACTCAAAGACTGTGCATGATTTCTCTACAACCACCAGACTCGCAGAATTACTGAGCAACAACAATATGTGGATGGTTTTATTGATTCGGTTTCTTTCTACAACACAGGGTAAACCCTACAATTTCTTATTGCTTACACTAACATTAGATCTGAACTGAAAATATTTCTTACATACTTTTTCTGGATTATAGAATTACATGTACACAAAATTGCTTTCATTTATTGACGTGTTCCTGAATATAAACTCATATAAACATAGTTAATATCATAGCATAAGAGGGTCACATTTTCAAATTAATTTAGGCATGCAACTTAAAGTTGTGTATTTCGTTGAGCAGATTATCTAAGAAGTGAAAAACTAATGGAATCCAAAAAAAATTAGAAGCCAGTAGGTGAGGAGACACATTTAAATGAATTTAGCTAAAAGAAATTGAAACAGAATATTTTATAATATTTAATCCGGCCACGGACATTTCTTTTACGTTTTTATCTTAAACGATATAAAATTAGTTCTTACTTGGCGTGTGAACATCTTTATCATCAAGACATTTCTGGTAATGGAAATGGTTCTGTGAAAAAAAAAATAACATCACCCGATTCATTTCGCTTTCTACGTAACATATTTTTAAAAATATATTTACCTTTCCGTGTACCTTTTTTCAGTTGAAGACCCGCGACTTCCGAAATCAACAATGGCGAACAAACATAAATTGAAAATTCTGAATGTATTTGCACCATTCTTCGTGCGTGTTTACATATATTGAGAGATACGTGGTTTTGCAATTTCATTCTTCTTTCATGCAAATAGTTACTTACTGTACACTGACTTTTTATATATATTTTTCATATTTGGATTATGTTCGTTGGCCATTTTATCATTATTTTTTAAAGATAATGATAATTTATTTCAATTTTGAATACTTGCTCGCTATACTTGCTCGCTAATGTTCGTTCGGATGTGACGGTGCCTTCAGCTGAACAAACGAGCACGGAAAGTTAAATACATTTTTAAAAATAGTTTACGTAGTAAGACATGCTGATGAGCTTTGGTTGCCAATTCGACACAGAAAGCTAAATCAATTAATATTGGGATATCTACCCTTCTACTTGTAGATTTACAAACTGGAACAACCGTTTTCCCAAATGTATTTGCTACATTCTTCGTGCATGTTGACGTATAGTGAGAGATACACGGTTTTGGAGACTTTTATTTTTCTTTCAATGGATAAGATATTTATTTTCACGGAAAAAGATCTGTGCGGAATTCAGCGGTCCAACAATCCGATATATATGCGTTTGTGTGTATCTTTCCGCATGTGAATGCGTGTTTGTTCGTTTATGTAAGTCTGCCTTATAGGGATAGATGCATATATTTATATACGCTAAAATATTTCAACGTGGTTTGGTGCTTCAGGTTTTAAACTCACGAACAAAGGGTTGTACGTTCGATTCAAGCAGAAGGCACGGCGTTGTGTTCTTGAGCAAAACTATTTACATTGCACTGCAAATATATCGACAACTGATCGTATGGCACATTCTAGACCTGTTCATTAATTTGGTTTCCTTTGTCGTTAAAACTCAGTAAACCACATTTTTTTATGTTGGTTCATAAGTCTTTTATACTAATATTGGTAAATAACTCTTTGCTATTCTGATTAGCAATTACTTCGTCTTCCCACATTCTCTTGCCATTTTTGAATATTTATTTTTATCAAAGTTTGTCATTATTTATGAAATATATTGTATTACATTTGTCGTCCGATATTTTTCAAGTTTTACACTGTGGCATCTTCTCGAACACAGATCTAATCTTCCTAGCGAATATTAATCCTGCAGGTGACGTTCCAGACGGTGTACTGGGATTTCGTGTCACACTTGACGGCATTTATACTTCGGTTATGACCAAATAAATTCAAGGGAGGAAGGAAGAAAAGAAGGAAGGAATGAAAGGAGGAATGAAGGACGGAAGGAAGGAAGGAAGGGGTTGGAGGAAGAAAGGAACGAACGAACGAACTAATGTTATGTAGGACAGAGGATTTAATGTGTTAAGAAAGAAAGAATGAAAGAAAGGAAGAAACAAACAAACAAACAAACCAAAGGGTTTGAAAATTCTTTCTCCTATGAACGTAAAGCTGATTCCGAGAAATAGTCCCCTACGCCTGGGGGTGAATGTATACTTTTATTTACAGGTAAAGATTTGCATGATTCATCACTAATTCATTTCTCAGCCGAATTCAATGCGGTTTTTTAGCAATGATGATCGAGTCTTGAGATAAATTAATTCAAGGTTGGAGCATCAAATAAAAGGTTTGATCAAAAATTAAATAAAAGGCTAGATCAAAAATGGAGGGTAAGGCGAAAATTTCAATTTGAAACAACATATATTGGTTATCTTTAAAGGAATGTATATAATTAGATTTAGAAGAATGTGTTCATTGCGAAGGAACTTTTGGTAAAGATTATTTGTTTGGAAAAAGTTGTATGAATTTAAAAGTGACGAAGAAAATGGTAAGTAACCAGAAAAGTTGATTTTTCATCAAGACATCTGAGCTATTGTTAAAGAAGACGGTACAGTAGCTACGTTCAAATGGAAGTGCTATATGGGATGAAATTTATGACGTAAACTCGCCAAGAAAATGTCTTACAAAAGTGGTGTGGCTTTAAGGGATCAAGAAAATGGAATCATTGTCAAAAAATTAAAATATTTTTGTTATTTTAATATATTTTGTGTTATGATATGCATAATCTGATTCCATTGATCACTTAGTTTGAATGTAGACAGCGCCTAAATGGATTCTCTGTAGCCGCTGGAAGCCGCTTCTTTCCGTATCGTGGTCATAGAGCTCTATGAAACGTATCTTATGGTGAAAGCTTTGTCAAAGATATTAGCTACAAAGTCATCTATGTGGCTTTAAGTAAGGAAAGGGTACAGGTGATAATTTTAAGAAATCAAGATATTTATTTCTTTTTCAGAGAAGAAATACATTATTTGAAGTGGAATGAAATCGTTCAATGAGAAAAATATGTTTAGGAAAAGCCTGTCTAAAATTATTTAACAGTAATGAAATTTATTTTTGCGATTTCATATTTTTATTATTTGCTTTTATGCATTAGAATATATACATATAAAAACCATATTGAAATACAAATTTAACTTAAATTTAATTAGAATATAATATTATTTCAAAATAAAAATTCTATAGAAATGTATTCATTTGTGAGAGATATGCTGCTATTAATTGATTTTTAATTTTAGGTGCAAAGAGAATTTAACATTTGTCTTTAAAATATCTGTATTTAAAAGCTATTTTGTATAATATCATTTTTTAAATTAGAAAGGTGAATATCATTAATTATAATGAAAGAAGTGATGCCTTTAAACATATTTCTAGAATATTCTTTAGTATAGGACCTGCAAATGTACAGAACACTAAACCAGAGACACGGCGAAACACGAAGGTAAAAGACATTAACTATTGGTGTTGAAGTTAAAATTTCGTGACTGAAATACTACGACCGAAATTATGCGAATTGCAAGGGATCTCTTGAGCAACGTTATTCGACTGCGATGGTTAATCAGAGATCAGCAAATGTCTCCAGTTCGAACTTCTGATTCTCTGCATTGAGAGATGACAGCTCAGGTACGATGTACATGCGATTTCAATTCCACAGTAAAAGAATCACAAGACGAATTCTTCAATCTGGATCAGCCGGCGAGGGATCTGGGGATAGACCAGAAAAGAGATGGGTAGATAATACCCATCGGCTCAGATTGGTTACGCTTGTCAACTAAACCGGTAATCTTAATAACAATTGCTTCCCTCTGGAATGGCACTCGAAGACAGGTGCCTGGTTTCTCTACAACCACCAGACTCGCAGAATTACTGAGCAACAACAATATGTCGATGGTTTTATTGATTCGGTTTCTTACTACAACATAGGGTAAACCCTACAATTTCTTATTGCTTACACTAATATTAGATCTGATATGAAAATATTTCTTACATACTTTTTTCCAGATTATAGTCTTACGTGTACACAAAATTGCTTTCATTTATTGACGTGGTCCTGAATATAAACTCATATAAACATAGTTAATAACATAACATAAAAGGGTTACATTTTCAAATTAATTTAGGCATCCGAATTAAAGTTGTGTATTTCGTTGAGCAGATTATGTAAAAAATGAAAAACGAATGGAATCCGCAAAAGCTTGGAAGCCAGTAGATGAGGAGACACATTTAAATGAATTTAGCTAAAAGAGATTGAATCATAATATTTTATAATATTTAATCCGGTATTAATATGTTTTTATCTTGCACGATATAAAATTAGTTCTTACTTGGCGTGTGAACAACTTTGTCATCCAGAGATTTCTTGGAAAGGAAACGGTTCTGTGAAAAAATAGAAATAACATCATAGAAATAGATTTTCAGAAAATTCATCAATGTTTAGAATTTAAAGCTAAGCAATACAATAATGGCACTTTTGGACAGCTTCTTTTGAAGATGCAGGAGACAACTTCATTGTTAATTCCACCAAATTGTCATCATTGTGTTACATCTTGGTGGCTTACCTCTTTCTTGTCTCCTCTGTACATCGGGTACTCCTTTATTTCATGCTTTTATATGGCAAAAACGAACCCATCACAATGAGAGTTAATTAAGCCTAACGAACGAAAACACGCTCGGAGAATGTTGCAAATGCATTTAGAAAAATAAATCTTCCAGTTTGTAAATCTACAAACAGGTGGGTAGATATCTCAGACCCGATTCATTTCGCTTTCTACGTAACCTACTTTTAAAAAATATATTTACCTTTCCCTGTACCTTTGTTCAGTTGAAGGCTTTCGACTTCCGAAATCAACAATGGCGAACAAACATGAATTAAAATTTCTTAGAGTATTTGCACCATTCTTCGTGCGTGTTTATATATATTGAGAGATACGTGGTTTTGCAATTTCATTCTTCTTTCATGCAAATAGTTACTTACTGTACACTGACTTTTCATATATATTTTCATATTTGGATTATGTTCGTTGACCATTTTATGGTAATTAATGATAATTTATTTGAATTTTGAATTTATACTTGCTCGCTAATGTTCGTTTGGATGTGACGGTACCTTCAGCTGAACAAACGAGCACGGAAAGTTAAATACATTTTAAAAAATAGATTACGTAGAGATTTGGGTGCCAATTCGACACAGAAAGCGAAATCAATAAATACTGGGATATCTACACTTCTACTTGTAGATATACAAACTGGAACGACCGTTTCTCCAAATGTATTTGCTACATTCTTCGTGCATGTTGACGTATAGTGAGCGATACATGGTTTTGGAGACTTTTATTTTTCTTTCAATGGAAAAGATATTTATTTTCACGGAAGATCTGTGCGGAATTCAGCGGTCCAACAATCCGATATATATGCGTTTGTGTTGATCTTTCCGCATGTGAATGCGTGTTTGTTCGTTTATGTAAGTCTGCCTTATAGAGATAGATGCATATATTTATATACGCTAAAATATTTAAACGTGGTTTAGTGCTTCAGGTTTTAAACTCACGAACAAAGGGTTGTGGGGCGTTGTGTTCTTGGGCAAAACCATTTACATTGCACTGCAAATATATCGACAACTGAATGAGAGGCACATTTCTGGACCTGTTCATTAAATTGACGGAGGGAGGTCTGGAAACAAATCATCCCAGGAATTCTTCGGCAATTAAGCACGAAAACGTCATCCGAAGAAAAAGACCATAGTGTATGTATCTATATTTCTGTGCGTCTCTGTGTGTGTATGCGTGTGTCATTGTGTCTGTGCGTCTGTATGGGTACATCTATATATGTATGCATGAATGTATGTATGTATGTATGTATGTATGTATGTATGTATGAATGTATGTATGTATGTATGTATGTATGTATATGCGTATGTATGTATATGTGTATGTATGTATGTATATGTGTATGTATGCATGTATGTATGTATGTATGTCTGTATGTATGTATGTATGTATGGTGCATCACCATGGACGCAGCTCTGAGCTGAATCTAGAGAGGAAAAAATACATCCAGAAAAAAATACACACATATATGTGTGCATGTCTGTCTATTTTTGTGTGTGTGTGTCTGTCTGTTTGTGTGTGTGAGTGTGTGTGTGTCTGTTCGTGTGTGTGTGTGTGTGTGCGTGTGCGTGTGTGTGTGTGTGTGTGCGCGTGTATGTCTGTTTGTTTTGTGTGTGTGTGTGTGGACGTACATTCGAATATATACATGAAGCGATACATTCATACATGTTCATCTATGTATGCACACAAAAGCGGCAGACGTACATATTTAAGGCCTTTCTATGTAAAATATTTCAGCAAGAAATGTCAATCTCTATCTTACAACATGGAACACAATTCATTATTGGCTTGTAAACTAACTTACATTTTTCTAATCCTATGTCTTTGCTACGTATAGTAATTGACATATTCATTGCTTTCTATTTTGCAACACTATCTATCGCACAACCTTTCTGAGGGCTTTTATAATTGTCATCTGCAATACTGAATATTTCAAGATAATGATCAAATTCCGCGTAGTCGCGCCTTGTCTTTATCCTTTCGAGGTCCATGAATTCAGAACCTGTTCATCACTGGCCTGTAAGGAATCGATCTACAACTTCCTGACATTTATAACCACGAGTGAATGAAACTATCCAATCAATCGATCTTTCTATGTATCTATCTATCAATCTATCTATCTATCTATCTATCTATCTACCTATCTATCTATCTATCTATCTATCTATCTATCTATCTATCTATCTATCAAACTCTCAATCAGTCTGTCTACATATCTACCAATATATCTATATATCTATCTATCTATCTATCTATCTATCAATCTATCTATCTATCTATCTATCTATCTATCAAACACTCAGTCAGGCTGTCCACCTATCTACCAATATATCTATTTATCAAACGATCGATAGTTCTGTCTATCGATCTCTCTAAACACACATTAAAAATCGTCCATCCATTAATATGTTAGTAGATATATATACGAAACGTAATTTTATATATAGTTGTGTGTAAGCGTATGTATGTATAATATATATAAATAATATATATATATATATTATATATATATATATATATATATATATATATATATATATATAAATATAGTTATCCGTAATAATGAAGGTTGAAATTAATTAATTTGGAATAATTATCATATTACACCAAGTAGTCTTCGGCATGTAAAAGCCTCATTCGAGGAAAATTTAAGTAATACAAGCAATAAGGGTTTAGCAACGAATTGCCTTACCACATACCGAATTAGAAATAGCAGTCAAAGGGTTATAGCTATTTCTTCTACTAAAAAGGGAGATCTCAGTAAAAACAGCAATTGGAAGGCTGACACAAACAGGTAAGTGAGAATGAATTAACTGCAATCTATCAAACATTTTTAAAGTTATCTACGGACGTACGTTTCGAAATCAAGTTTTTAGGAAAGCATAAGAATTAAATATTAAATATTAAATAATTCTATCTTACCGAAACTTCTTTTCTCTTCAGCGTAGAATACTATAATCATAAATGATTATATATTGAATTTTGAGATACTAGGAGGCACCAACTCAACTCAGTATCAGAGCGAGCTAGAATCCGCAACTAGTATCCACCGAATTCAATTTGTGAATGAAACGATTGTGTCAACAGCCCCTTCCACCCGCGTGTAGCCAAAACAGATGCTGTGGACATCTACTGAATAAAATATGGTTATCCGTAATAATGAAGGGTGAAATTAATTAATTTGGAATATTATCAATTACACCAAGTAGTCTTCGGCATGTAAAAGCCTCATTCGAGGAAAATTTAAGTAATACTAAGCAATAAGGGTTTAGCAACGAATTGCCTTACCACATACCGAATTTAGAAATAGCAGTCAAAGGGTTATAGCTATTTCTTCTACTAAAAAGGGAGATCTCAGTAAAAACAGCAATTGGAAGGCTGACACAAACAGGTAAGAGAGAATGAATTAACTGCAATCTATCAAACATTTTTAAAGTTATCTACGGACGTACGTTTCGAAATCAAGTTTTTAGGAAAGCATAAGAATTAAATATTAAATATTAAATAATTCTATCTTACCGAGAACTTCTTTTCTCTTCAGCGAGATACTATAATCATAAATGATTATATATTGAATTTTGAGATACTAGGAGGCACCAACTCAACTCAGTATCAGAGCGAGCTAGAATCCGCAACTAGTATCACCGAATTCAAATTTGTGAATGAAACGATTGTGTCAACAGCCCCTTCCCACCCGCGTGTAGCCAAAACAAGATGCTGTGGTCATCTACTGAGATAAAATATGGTTATCCGTAATAATGAAGGGTGAAATTAATTATTTGGAATAATTATCAATTACACCAAGTAGTCTTCGGCATGTAAAAGCCTCATTCGAGGAAAATTTAAGTAATACTAAGCAATAAGGGTTTAGCAACGAATTGCCTTACCACATACCGAATTTAGAAATAGCAGTCAAAAGGTTATAGCTATTTCTTCTACTAAAAAGGGAGATCTCAGTAAAAACAGCAATTGGAAGGCTGACACAAACAGGTAAGTGAGAATGAATTAACTGCAATCTATCAAACATTTTTAAAGTTATCTACGGACGTACGTTTCGAAATCAAGTTTTTAGGAAAGCATAAGAATTAAATATTAAATATTAAATAATTCTATCTTACCGAAACTTCTTTTCTCTTCAGCGTAGAATACTATAATCATAAGATTATATATTGAATTTTGAGATACTAGGAGGCACCAACTCAACTCAGTATCAGAGCGAGCTAGAATCCGCAACTAGTATCACCGAATTCAAATTTGTGAATGAAACGATTGTGTCAACACAGCCCCTTCCCACCCGCGTGTAGCCAAAACAAGATGCTGTGGACATCTACTGAGATAAAATATGGTTATCCGTAATAATGAAGGGTGAAATTAATTAATTTGGAATAATTATCAATTACACCAAGTAGTCTTCGGCATGTAAAAGCCTCATTCGAGGAAAATTTAAGTAATACTAAGCAATAAGGGTTTAGCAACGAATTGCCTTACCACATACCGAATTTAGAAATAGCAGTCAAAGGGTTATAGCTATTTCTTCTACTAAAAAGGGAGATCTCAGTAAAAACAGCAATTGGAAGGCTGACACAAACAGGTAAGAGAGAATGAATTAACTGCAATCTATCAAACATTTTTAAAGTTATCTACGGACGTACGTTTCGAAATCAAGTTTTTAGGAAAGCATAAGAATTAAATATTAAATAATTCTATCTTACCGAAACTTCTTTTCTCTTCAGCGTAGAATACTATAATCATAAATGATTATATATTGAATTTTGAGATACTAGGAGGCACCAACTCAACTCAGTATCAGAGCGAGCTAGAATCCGCAACTAGTATCACCGAATTCAATTTGTGAATGAAACGATTGTGTCAACAGCCCCTTCCACCGCCCCCCCACCCGCGTGTAGCCAAAACAAGATGCTGTGGTCATCTACTGAGATAAAATATGGTTATCCGTAATAATGAAGGGTGAAATTAATTAATTTGGAATAATTATCAATTACACCAAGTAGTCTTCGGCATGTAAAAGCCTCATTCGAGGAAAATTTAAGTAATCTAAGCAATAAGGGTTTAGCAACGAATTGCCTTACCACATACCGAATTTAGAAATAGCAGTCAAAAGGTTATAGCTATTTCTTCTACTAAAAAGGGAGATCTCAGTAAAAACAGCAATTGGAAGGCTGACACAAACAGGTAAGAGAGAATGAATTAACTGCAATCTATCAACATTTTTAAAGTTATCTACGGACGTACGTTTCGAAATCAAGTTTTTAGGAAAGCATAAGAATTAAATATTAAATTTTAATAATTCTATCTTACCGAAACTTCTTTTCTCTTCAGCGTAGAATACTATAATCATAAATGATTATATATTGAATTTTGAGATACTAGAGGCACCAACTCAACTCAGTATCAGAGCGAGCTAGAATCCGCAACTAGTATCACCGAATTCAAATTTGTGAATGAAACGATTGTGTCAACAGCCCCTTCCCACTCGCGTGATTGAATTCGGTGATACTAGTTGCGGATTCTATCGCTCTGATACTGAGTTGAGTTGTGCCTCCTAGTATCTCAAAATTCAATATATAATCATTTATGATTATAGTATTCTACGCTAAGAGAAAAAAGAGTTTCGGTAAGATAGAATTATTTAATATTTAATATTAATTCTTATGCTTTCCTAAAAACTTGATTTCGAAACGTACGTCCGTAGATAACTTTAAAAATGTTTGATAGATTGCAGTTAATTCATTCTCTCTTACCTGTTTGTCAGCCTTCCAATTGTGTTTTTTACTGGATCTCGCTTTTTAGTAGAAGAAATAGCTATAACCCTTTCACTGCTATTTCTAATTCGGTATGTGGTAAGCAATTCGTTGCTAAACCCTTATTGCTTAGTATTACTTAAATTTTCCTCGAATGAGGCTTTTACATGCCGAAGACTACTTGGTGTAATTGATAATTATTCCAAATTAATTAATTTCACCCTTCATTATTACGGATAACCATATTTTATCTCAGTAGATGACAACAGCATCTTGTTTTGGCTACACGCGGGTGGGAAGGGGCTGTTGACACAATCGTTTCATTCACAAATTTGAATTCGGTGATACTAGTTGCGGATTCTAGCTCGCTCTGATACTGAGTTGAGTTGGTGCCTCCTAGTATCTCAAAATTCAATATATAATCATTATGATTATAGTATTCTACGCTGAAGAGAAAAGAAGTTTCGGTAAGATAGAATTATTTAATATTTAATATTTAATTCTTATGCTTTCCTAAAAACTTGATTTCGAAACGTACGTCCGTAGATAACTTTAAAAATGTTTGATAGATTGCAGTTAATTCATTCTCACTTACCTGTTTGTGTCAGCCTTCCAATTGCTGTTTTTACTGAGATCTCCCTTTTTAGTAGAAGAAATAGCTATAACCCTTTGACTGCTATTTCTAAATTCGGTATGTGGTAAGGCAATTCGTTGCTAAACCCTTATTGCTTAGTATTACTTAAATTTTCCTCGAATGAGGCTTTTACATGCCGAAGACTACTTGTGGTGTAATTGATAATTATTCCAAATTAATTAATTTCACCCTTCATTATTACGGATAACCATATTTTATCTCAGTAGATGACCACAGCATCTTGTTTGGGCTACACGCGGGTGGGAAGGGGCTGTTGACACAATCGTTTCATTCACAAATTTGAATTCGGTGATACTAGTTGCGGATTCTAGCTCGCTCTGATACTGAGTTGAGTTGGTGCCTCCTAGTATCTCAAAATTCAATATATAATCATTTATGATTATAGTATTCTACGCTGAAGAAAAAAGAAGTTTCGGTAAGATAGAATTATTTAATATTTAATATTTAATTCTTATGCTTTCCTAAAAACTTGATTTCGAAACGTACGTCCGTAGATAACTTTAAAAATGTTTGATAGATTGCAGTTAATTCATTCTCTCTTACCTGTTTGTGTCAGCCTTCCAATTGCTGTTTTTACTGAGATCTCCCTTTTTAGTAGAAGAAATAGCTATAACCCTTTGACTGCTATTTCTCAATTCGGTATGTGGTAAGGCAATTCGTTGCTAAACCCTTATTGCTTAGTATATATAAATATATATATATATATATATATATATAGAGAGAGAGGAGAGAGAGAGAGAGATATGTATGTATGTATGTATACAGATATATATAAAATATGTATATATATATATATATATATATATATATATTTATATATATATATGCATATATATAATATATTTATATATAAAACATGCATATATATATACATATATATATATATTTATACATATATATTTTTTATATATAATATATTTATATATATATATATATATAAATATATATATTGTATATATTTATATACTAGCATTATCGCCCGGCGTTGCTCGGGTTGTAAGGGAATAACTATATAACATTTTTAGAGAGTTATAGCCAAAAATAGCAAAAAAATGCATTAGAAATTGAAAAAAATTAAGGTAAATTTTTTTTTAAATTGTTGACACATCGTAGATATTTTTAGAGAGTTATTTCCCTTATATAAAAGCGAAAAAAATGCATTAAAATGGAAAAATATGATGGTAAATTTTTTTAAATCGTAGACTCATCGTAGACGCACGCTAATACCCAGAAGGGCTCGATATGAATCACGACTATAAGATACCCGCTTTTGGTTAAACTGCACCGCAAAATGTGGGAGTAGTTAGGAATCTAAATCGTAGGAGACAGACACACAACTTCACTCTTATATAAAGATGCTTTTTTTTATTCAGTCATAGAGTTAGATTTATGAAGGTCTTCAGTAGAAAATCCTTCGAATTCTGACTCGCGGCTTGATATAATGAAATTCGTATCCATTTTTTGTCAGAATTACAAATTTTGAAAACACAGTGGGAAATGAGTAAAATTAAAACCAATTTACCTTTTCTGTCCGTCCGTGTGTCTTTGCAAATGTGTTGGAATGATAAGTAAGTTGTGATTTGGCGCCTTTTTTACTAATAACAAACACACACGTGTTTGTATGTAGTTGTATGTGTATGTAGTTGTATGTAGTTGTATATGTATGTGTATGCGTGTGTGTGAGGAATGACACACACACACTCACGCACGCACACATGTACATCAATGCTTTCGGAGTGATATTGTTAAAATATTGAGTTTTGTCGAATTTTGTCTTAATGGTGGTAAAATAGAAAGAAATTTTTTATGGCATCACCCACTGAAGTACTCTGAAAAATCTTAGGTAAACTCTAATTGAAGAAATTGTGTATTTATTTGTTTCTGTTTGCTGTGTTTTTTTATTTTTTGAGTAGTGGTTTAAATACTTTCACTTTAGTCTTCCTCAATCACTCTGTCGCTATTTACTTTCATTTTATTCGTCGCACACTGTGTGTGGTGCGTTTGCGTGTGGTGAAAACCAGACTAAGAAAAGCATTTGACACACACACCAGAATGTGAGTTTTCTGTAAATTTTGCTTAATTGGAGTTTAAATTTTAAAAACTGGACCTGGCATGACGCGATGCATTGTACTCTTAAAAATGCTAGGTAAATTGTAATTGAAGAAATCCTATATTGTAGATTTGTATAACTCCCAAAGGGAGGCAGATAAAATCTGCCTTTTATAATAAGAGATATATATATGTATATATATCTATACATATATGTATATATGTATGTATATGTGTATATAACACGAATACTTTACCTCAACCGGTCCAGCTCTCTTTAATATTATAGCAGAATACGTTAAAGCGAAAACAGATTCCATAAAATTCAAAATTTCTAAGGACAAATTTTCCCCCCAAAACTCTTCGACCAACCTCCAACACCCGGATATGTCTCCAACATTAAAAAGTCTTATGACTGAGATGGGAATCAGATTCTAAACTGCTTCACCAGTTGGTGCTATTAAGTTATACATAGCCTGGGCCTATACTGGCTGAAATATATAACAATTGTGTGTGTGCATGT
>NW_021833151.1:0-25000 GCF_006345805.1 Octopus sinensis
GAAGATAGATAGATAGATATATCATAGATGATAGATAGCTAGATAGATAGATAGATAGATAGATAGATATCTTATTAGGAAGGAAAGGCTTAGTGCATGGCCCATTGCAGAGCCTTCAAGTCTGGGAGAGGTGTCGTGCCAGCCACCTTCAGGCCGGGGAAATGAGAAGAATGCTTGCCAAAGGTTGGACGCCGGTAAGGGCCAGTCGGTGGCTAGATTATGCTTGGAACACAAGTTAGCCAGGGTAGAATCTGAGTACAAAATACAAAGGGCCTGAAGAAATTCTTCACCGTATGCAATCTGTCGCTCTAACGTTTCCGATAGTCCACCATTTTAGATTCAAGGCCCCTGGAAGGATAAAAGGCCGAGTTCAGCTACGCAACACCTTTTGTCCGGCGCTTCATCGATCACCTACGTATCTATCTCATTTTCCGCCTCCTTCTCCCTCCTTCTCTCTCCTCTCTCTTCTCTCTTCCCCTTCTCTCTTCCCCCTCTCACTCTGTCTCTCTTTTCCTTTCTCTCTCCCTCTCTCTCTACTTATGTATCTAGCTATCAATCTAGCTAAAAAGCCATTGTATATATTTATCGATTGTCATACTTATCTACTCTAATGCTAATATAGATAGATAGATAGAGAGAGAGAGAGAGAGAGAGAGAGGTAGACAGATATACAGATGTTATACTCATATATATTTACCTATATCCCTGAATATATGCACCTGTAAGTATGCACCCTGTAAGTATGCACCCTGTAAGTATGCACCCATGCATACTTACACACACGCGCGCACTCAAACACGCACGCGTGCACACACGCACATATACACCCATTCATTTTGGGAATTGGTATTCCAAGTACATATAAAGCTAAACCCTTTTGGATAGAGAAAGTCGAAGGCTGATGCTGCTGTTGGTACAATAGTAGAACACCCGTGTTGTTTACGGGAGACATGGGTTCGTGTCCCACGAGCAGCCTAAAAGTGTTCTTCAACCCAACATTCACTTGCCACAATCTCTAGCTTTATATTACTTCGAAAACCAATTCCAAAATCAGAATTATTCCACATTCTCGCGAAACTTTTCGTTTCGATGTCAACAACGTGTGTGTGTGTGTGTGTATTTTGTATCTGTGCTTGTGTTTGTCACCAACTACCACTTGACAACCGGTGTTCGCGTGTTTTTGTCCCGGTAACATAGCGGTTCGGCTTAAGACTCGATAAAATATGTACTGGGGTCAAATTCATTTGAGTAAAAAATTTTCAGGGTGATCGATTAAGTACTAGGCTTACAAAGAATAAGTCCTAGGGTCGATTTGCTCGACTAAAGGCGGTGCTCCAGCATGACTACAGTCACATGAATGAAACAAGTAAAAGAGTAAAGAGTAAGAGAGTATCCAACGAGATGAGTCTCTCGGTGGTTTTCCTCCGACTTTGTAGAAATAGTAGTCAAATCCCGATAAAATCACACCATATTGTCTAAGAAAATGGCACACATTGAATAATGTGCGTTCGCTACATATAGAAAAAACACGGGTGGGTCACAACTGGAATGTCTTTGATCAAAAGGTGTGTTAGCTCATGTGACTAAACAACAATAGCCAAAGGAACATGTGATCTCTTGAGCACCACCAGCAAAAATATTTTTTTCCTCTGTCTTCCCTTCTCGGGATCTTTCCTTCTCCTTGTTTCCGACGAAGAGCTCCGCTCGAAACGTTAAACCCTCCTTCCCTTCTTTCCTGAGCGTCAAATAATACTTTAATTGTTCCACGTCCTCGCGTTGCTGTGTTTTTTTCTGTGTTTTCTTGTTTGGATTAACTATATATATATATATATATATATATATATATATATATATAATATATATGAGAGAGAGAGAGAGCGCGTATACACACACGCATAACATACACACACATACAGAGTCACACTAACAAGCGTACATTTGTACACATAGACATACTTACAAATGCATACGTACATAATACGCCATTGCATATACATACGTATGCCTCTCCACATATATATATATAAGTACGTGCGCGCACGCACGCACACACACACATATGTATGTATATGTAGCTCACTCTCTTTCCCTCTCGTCATACACACACACACATATATATTATAATATATATATAATATATATATTATATTATATATATATATATATATTATATATATATATATATATATATCTATATATAACACACACACCTACATGCACACAAGCTCATACGTAGGTATATACGTATACACAGAAATAAGTACACACGCACGTACATACATACATACATATATACAGTCACCATGATAGATTGTTAGCCACTACACACATTTTTTTCTCTCCTTGTTTTTTCATGTGTCCTTTTCTGTAGAAGAGCGTAGGCTCGAAACGTAAAAGACTTTTTCTATTCCTGAGCGTTATACTAATACATCTGTTTGTTTTGTACACCACCTGTCTTCGTCTTTTGTTTTTTTCGTAAAATCTCCCTACATACATAGACATACAGTCAGGCATACATACAGGCAGACAGGCAGACATAACTAACCCCACCAAAATGACAACAGATGGTCAACATGGCAGCATGATGTGCTAGAAATAGCAACCTTATTTCTCTCAAATCAAACCTTACTTTCTGAGGAATAAGGAAACATCACTTTAGATAATGTTGTCCTATATAATCTGCAAAGAGGCGATGGTCACGATTGGAAAGTCTTTAACCAGGTTTCACCTGGATTAAATAATGAGAGCGGACAACACAATATGTGTTTTTGAGTGTATGTGTATGTAGGTGAGTGCGTGTATATGTATAGATGTGTGTGTGTGTATTTGTGTGGGGAGCTGTAGGCGCATGCATGGTTCTGTAGTAAGAAGTTTGCTCCCCACCGACATGGTTCCGAATTCCGTTCCATTTCGTGGATCCTTGGGCAGACGCCTCCCACGATAGCCTTCGGGCCGACCAAAGCCTTGTGAGTGGATTTCATAGACGGAAACTGGAAGAAGCCCATTGTCACTAGCATAGCTAGAGTGTGTGCCGCCCGGGACGGCCCTTACGTCTTCCGTCCCCGGACCCCACAAAAGACATGTATTGCCTACAGCAGACCCAAAAGTATATATATGTATGTTTGTATGTATTCCCTTTCACCATCACTTCACAACTGATGCTGGGGGTGTTTACGTCCCCGTAACTTAATAGAATAAATACTAGGTTTACAAAGAATAAGTCCAAGGGTTGATTTGCTCGACTAAGGGCGGTGCTCCAGCACGGCCGCAGTGAAATGACCGAAACAAGTAAAAGAACAGAAGAATATATATATATACATGACGACTTAGGACACACACATTCATAAACACACACATATCCACCCATCCACACACACACATACACACATACATAGATATATATTCATAAATATATAAATATATATATACTCTCATAACATATACTCATATGTAGACCCACGAACACACCAATACATACGCACAGATACACACACAAACACTCACATACACAGATGTATATATATACACACACACACACAGAGTTGAGTGACTGCATTTTTAACCTAATGTAACTAAACACTGGCTTACGTTACGCACATGCGTACGTACATACATACGTATGATACGTATGTACGTACGTACACACGAAACCTTAATATACCTCGTAGCAAACCCCAATCTCTTACCACAGGCACAAACACACATGCACACACACACACACACACACAAGCACACAAGCACACACACACAGTAACCGAGATAAGCCGGTTTGCAATTCCTCCCCACCATAGACATTTGCACGCTGTTGAGATCAGCTGACATTATTCACAGTTTTATAATACACGCAACGGTTGAGTGCGGTGTCGGCGACGGCGATGCTTGTAGTTGTAATAACTATAGTAGTAGTAGTAGTAGATGGTGGTGGTGGTGGTTGTGGTGGTGGTGGTGGTGGAGCGACGTTGGCGGAGTTATGTGCTGGTGGCGTTAGCGGTAGTGGAGACAACGGGGTTGGTGGTGTTAGTTATAGTAGCGTCAGTGGTGGTGGTGGTGTCGGTGGAGATAGCTGTAATTCCTGGTGGCGGCGGCTGTGGTGGTGTTGGTGGTAGTAGTGATGGGTTTACTAAATTAGTCAGTTAGTTAGTTAGTTATTAGTAGTAATAGTAGTAGTAGTAGTAGTAGTAGTAGTAGTAGTAGTAATTTTTGTTGGTCTTATTGTCGTAGTGTTGGTGGTGGTGGTGGTGGTGTTACTGCTGCTGTTACTGGTATTTGTAGTAATAGTAATTTGTGCTGGCTGCGGAGGTAGTGGTGAGTGTATTAGTTTGTAGTAACCTAAAATAGATTGTAGTAGTAGTAGTAGTGGTGGTGGTGGTGGTGGTGGTGGTGGTGACGGTGGTGGTGATGGTGGTGGTGGTGGTGGTGGTAGTAGTAGTTGTAGTAGTAGTAGTAGTAGTAAAAACCGCAAAGTTGGTTCCAAGGACGGGGATACGGAGAACGGGTGCGGTGACGGCGATGACGGGTGGTTAGGAGCGGACGATGTAATACTCGTGGTCACGGTGGTGTTGTTACAGTTGTTTGTTATTGTTGTTAACAGCGGCGGCGATAGTCACGGTGGTGGTTATGGTACTGTTGGTGGTGGTGGATGTTGTGTGGCGGTGGTGGTTGTAGCTATTGTGATGTCAGAGCAGAAGCAGAATCAAAACAAAAAAAAAATTTATAAGAAAAAACGAAAAAGAAAAACAGAACGACTATGACGACGACGACGATGGCGAGACGGACGGCGATGACACGAACACACGAACACAACGGCAATCTCTAGATATATATGGAGAAAAAACCTCATAACATACAACAGAAGCATACGCAAATCAACATAACACAGCTGCTAGTGTCGCCTTACACATACACATACAATACACCATACACACACACACACATATATATATATATATATAAATATATACATACATACGTACATACAACCATGTAGCGTAAGAGGCCGTGTCGTAATCACATTTCTGTGTAGTGAGTGTACGTCTGCGTATGTGCGTACGTGTGCGTGCATGTGTAACGTGGATGTGTGAAGCCGTGTGGTGGTGATTCACTGCTAATGAATGAATGAATGAGCAAACAATGAATGAAAAGTGTGTAGCGGGGGGGGCGGGGGAGGTGGGAAGAGGGAGAAGGGCAGGGGAGGAGGAGGGCCTTGCCTGCCACTACTGTACAATGGGGGCTAGACATACAGACAGACATCTCGGCAGTCAGTCAGGCAAACAGGACGATGGAAGCCCTCTTTCCGCGCAGCTGACATTTTCGACGCCACCACCTGTCACTCCCCTCTTTCACTCTCTCACTCTTTCTTCTCACCTTTTCTTCTCTTACTCTCAACCCTCTCTCTATCTATCACTACAGTATTTTCCGCCTTCGGTCTTCATTCTATTTATATCATCTGACTGTCCCAGTATCCCCCTCTCTCATTCTCTTAAAGCCCTCGCGCTCTCTCTCTCTCTCACTCTCACTCACTCCCTCTTCTCTCTTATTTTCTTTCTCATTTTCTCTCTCTCTCTCTCTCTCTCTGTCACTCTTTCTCTTTCCTCTTCGCGCTCTATCACTTTTTGTTGATGTATGGATTTCGTCATGCTTGTATTTCATGTCATGTGTGTGTGTGTGTGTGTGTATGTGTGGTGCGTGCGCCTGTATATGCGTTTGTATGTGTGTAATGTGTTCTTCTCTTGTATGTTTGTAAGTGTGTGTGTGTGTGTGTATGTGCGCAGGCACCCCGTGTGTATACGTATATTGTATACTTGTCTTGTATGTTTGTGTATGAGTGTGTGTGTGTGTGTGTGTTATTGTTGTTGCTCAAACCACGAAAGCCCTGTTCGAAGAGACTTATGGAGTAAGGCGTTCCAGCCATACCATTCCTGCCATTTTCTCAGGGACAGCGCATGCGAAATGTTTTCATAGTCCGTATCTAAGACGGCAGGGTGTCAGCTGAAGGAGATTTGCTACTATTTCTAATATTAAAGTTCACGGGTTTACCACACACACACACACATAGATACATACACATACTATAATATATATTATATATATCATATATATATATATATATATATAGATATATATATATATTATATATATATATTATGGGTGTGTGATTGTTGTATAGAAAATATATTAATAAAAAGAATTCCAACCTTGTCTGATTTTCACGTTTTATTTACAATCTTATAATGATATATTATAAGATAATATATTATAATTGAATAAAATAAAATGAAATAGTAGAATGTTAAATATTCATTCTGATTGAACTAGTACTTTCTTCATTGAATTCTGCAATCTTCGGGTTCATGTAGTAGTGTTGACAGTCATGCTTCACAATTTTTGACTGTAGCAAGATGATTGATTCTGTGCTATAAATACAGCTGGGTAGGCTCCAGAGTGCTAGGTTTTGCAAACTGTATTCTGACCAATCAGTGTGTAGTATCACTCAATTACTTAAGCTGATTGGTTGGTTGAGCTGATTGGTTTAGGCATCACGCTTTGTTGGACATGTCAAGAGTCCTGTATCTTGACCCTGGCCGAAGCAGCAATTGTTGGGTTATTTTTAGAAATGTTGTAAATATCCTTTGTCAGATTTATTTTATATTTATATTTCAATTGTCATCATCATCATTGTCAGCACCTTAATTATTGTTGCTAGTGGTGATGGTTATGGCAATAGAACTTTAACCCTAAATAAGATAATTTTCCTGCTATCTTCGTCTTGATCACCTTTAGTATTGTTGTTGTTGTTAGTGGTCATGGTCGTAGCAGTGGAAGTAATACCTCTAAGTATTATTATTATTATTATTGCCTATTTAGCTTGGGTTCGAATTTATCAATAAAATTCTTTTCTCTGATTTTCCTCTCGATTTCACTTGGGCTGTGTAATTTGTAAATGGAAATATTATATATATTTTCCGACCACATGTTTCTAGGTGGTTACTCAAAGGTATCTGACGGACCTCTGGGTCTCTAATCTGTTGCCGGTGTACACGTGAGCGTTCTAATAGTGCGTTTTCCGTCTGACCTACATATATTTCTTCACAATTTGGGCATTTGATGCAGTAAATTAAATTTCTGCTTTTGCAGTTCATATTCGCGTTTGTGAATATTTTCCCGGTTTTTGTGTTTATATATTGACCGGTATGTATGAATTGGCATGTGCCACATCGGCTATCATTGCATTTAGATACCGTGAATGTTTGGTCTTTGTTGTTGAGGTCAAATTTTGCCTTTGTTAGTAATGTTTTCAAGTTTTTAGGCTGTCTTTTACTAAGCACCATAGCTCGATCTGTGATTATGTCTTTTAATTCATTACTTTGGGCAATGATTGGTAGGTTTGCTTTGGCAATGTTGAAGATATTCTGGTGACATGGGTTGTGTGTCACTATGAATGGTATGACTTGTTCTTGTTTTCCTCTTCCTTGGGTTGTCCTAAGTTGTTGTATAGGTATTTTTATAGCCCGCTGTATGCCATTTTCTATAAGTAGAGATGGGTATTTTTGTTTGAGCAAAAATTCTCTTAGTTCTATTAGGCGTTTGTTCCTGATATTTGCATCTTCTACAATAGTACAAATTCTTCTGGCTAGGCAGTATGGGATGTTACGTTTTGTATGTGGTGGATGGCACGACTTAAAATTTAGGTATTGATGTGTGTCTGTGTGTTTATAGTATATATCTGTGGTGATGGTGGTGTCTTTTTTAATTACCATTATATCCAGGAATGGTAATTTGGTACTACTCATCTCCTTTGTAAATTGGAGAGATGGGTGTAGGTTGTTCAGGAGGATATTGAACTCTTCCAGAGTATTTAGAGATTCTGTCCATTATGAAACAGTCGTCTAGGTATCTCTTCCATGCCTTTTCAATATACTTTCTAAACCCAGTGCCATAGTTTACCTCCACCTCTTGGTAGAGTTGTTCTTCTAAGTATCCCATTACAGAGTTGGCGTAAACGGGAGCAAACCTCGTTCCCATCGCCGTGCCTCTAATTTGGATGTAATTCTTTCCATTGAAGAAGAATGTGTTATTTTCTAGAATAAGCTTGACTGTGTCTAATATAAATGGCACTGTGAATCTGCTGGGAATCACTTCTCTATGTTTTTCTAACCAGTATTTAATCGCCTTTATTCCTAAAGCGTGTGGAATATTGGTGTAGAGGCTTACACATCAAAACTTAGTAAAACTGAATTTGTTTCTGTTGTTTTGGGAAGATGGGACAGGAAGTCGATGTCATCCCTGATGAAACTTGGTATGTAAGTACATAGTGGTTTCAAAACAATGTCAATAAAATTGCTTAGACGGTGTGTAGGGCATGCTGGACCAGCTATAATAGGTCTAAGTTTTAGGTCTTTTGGATGTAATAATTTATGTACTCACTTTCTTGTTCTGTTACTGCCTGTTGAATGTTTTTTGATTTGTGTATTTTTGGTAAGCCGTAGAAGTTGCTGGGTTTTGGTTCAAAATTGGTGATGTAGTCTTTTTCATTATCCGTAAGTGAGTTGTGGGTGTGTTGAAATCAGGTTGTTGATCTTTTTCATGATGTGGTGGTCTATATTTGCGGGTATTTCACAATAGAAGGTTGTATCCTTCAGTTGGTCTTCAACCAAATCCTTATAGTATTCGGTATCCATAATAACAATTGCACCACCTTTATCTGCTTGTTTAATTATTATTGTTTGATCGTTTTGTATACGTTTACATGCAGACATCTCTGATTTGCTAATGTTTGGCCTAACATTGGTATTGCGTCTAAGGGGAAATTTAGACAGGATATCAATGTATTGGTCAAGGTAGTTATTTCTTCCTCTTTGTGGGGTGAAATTTGATTTATTCCTTACTAGGGATTCATCAATCTCATTACTTTTGTTAGCGAAGAATTCTACAAGTCGTAATTTTCGACAGAATTTTTGGATATCCTCCTTTAATTCTTGGTGGTTGGCTGTTGGTGTAGGTGTGAATTTCAGTCCTTTTGACAGAAGTTGGATTTCATCATTGTCAAAATCTCTTTTTGATAAATTAATTATTTTAGGATCTATACGTTCAGTTGTTTGGGGTATGTTTCCTCTTGGATTTTTTCTTTCTCCGGTGTTTGTTGTCCTGACGTAAAAAAATGGATTTTTTTCTGGTTATGATTTATATTCCTGTTGATGTTTGCTTGATGAATTTTGCGTTTTGGTTGTGGTACTTTACTTGGTTTCGTTATGTTTTCTGTCTTGTTTTTGGTATTATGTATGCTACTTTTCAATTTCTTGTTAGCAATTGTTTTTAACCACCTGGAGAAATGATCTGGGTTTACTTCTAGATCTAGATCGGTTTTTGTCCAGTTTCTTGTGGGTAATCTCTGTTGAGGTCTTGAAAATGATCTGTTATTTCTACTGCTAATGGTCTGTTCAAAACAATATCTATTTTGTTTGTGCTTTTTGTTCATGTTGTGTGCATTGGGGTGTTTGCATACAAAATGGGAAGAGTTCTTACCGTAGTTCGTCTTCGATTCGTGGTGAAACAGGTGTTCATGTTGCCACGTGTTCTGGTGTATGTTGCGTTGGTGAGGTTGTCCACTTTTAATGCTATTTCTTGGAGCTCTGTTGTCTTTACCGTAGTTTGTAGCATATTTGTCGAGAAATAATTGTTTCCGCTGCCAAAACTTTCTTGATCTGCTTTCTTCTTTTGAGATATCTCTGATCCATAGTTCTCGCATTTTTTCTGTTATATTGCCGGTCGTTAGTTTGGATATTTCATCTCTGATTTGATCATCGATAGCTTCGTATTTGGCTTTGTAGCGGGATTGTTTAGACAGGGTAATGGAGATGTCGGTCCTGAATTTTATCAAACTAAGGTCCCATCGAAGTTTAGTTTTTCCTCTGGTTCTCCTGCAATTTCTTTAATTAGGTACTTCCGAGGAAGTATGGGTGCCGCTAAAGATATCCATTTCGAATGTATTTCAGCATATTTTTCGCATTTATATGCCTTCCAGAAGTTTTGTTTTCTTATGTTAAGGAGTTTTTTCCATGTCTTCTGTATCTCTTCTCTTTTTCGGTGTGCCTCTTTTTCCAGATTTCTTTCGTTTATTTCTGACATCCAAGGAGGTTGTGGTAGGCTTTCTCTTGTAGATTTTATAATTGTTGGTATCATTTCAGCTAAATTCTTAATTTCAGAGTTTATGTGTTCATTTCCAAGTTTTCCGTCTGTAGACTGTTTTTCTATTTCCTTTAAAATAGAGGATTGTGTGTCAATCATCGTGATGAGTGTTGATAATTTCGATGAAATTTCCATTAGAATTCTTTCTGATTCTGTTAATTTTGTTTGTTGCTTTCCAGACATGTTGGCATATACACAATAGGAATATAGAATATATATATATGGGTTGTGTGATTGTGTATAGAAGAATATATTAATAAAAAGAATTCCAACCTTGTCTGATTTTCACGTTTTATTTACAATCTTATAATGATATATTATAAGATAATATATTATAATTGAATAAAATAAAATGAAATAGTAGAATGTTAAATATTCATTCTGATTGAACTAGTACTTTCATGCATTGAATTCTGCAATCTTCGGGTTCATGTAGTAGTGTTGACAGTCATGCTTCACACATTTTTGACTGTAGCAAGATGATTGATTCTGTGCTATAAATACAGCTGGGTAGGCTCCAGAGTGCTAGGTTTTGCAAACTGTATTCTGACCAATCAGTGTGTAGTATCACTCAATTACTTAAGCTGATTGGTTGGTTGAGCTGATTGGTTTAGGCATCACGCTTTGTTGGACATGTCAAGAGTCCTGTATCTTGACCCTGGCCGAAGCAGCAATTGTTGGGTTATTTTAGAAATGTTGTAAATATCCTTTGTCAGAGATTTTTATATTTTTATATTTCAATTGTCATCATCATCATTGTCAGCACCTTAATTATTGTTGCTAGTGGTGATGGTTATGGCAATAGAACTTTTAACCCTAAATAAGATAATTTTCCTGCTATCTTCGTCTTGATCACCTTTAGTATTGTTGTTGTTGTTAGTGGTCATGGTCGTAGCAGTGGAAGTAATACCTCTAAGTATTATTATTATTATTATTGCCTATTTAGCTTGGGTTCGAATTTATCAATAAAATTCTTTTCTCTGATTTTCCTCTCGATTTCACTTGGGCTGTGTAATTTGTAGAATGGAAATATTATATATATTTTCCGACCATTATTATTATATATTATATATATTTTCTGGATATAATGGTAATTAAAAAAGACACCACCATCACCACAGATATATACTATAAACACACAGACACACATCAATACCTAAATTTTAAGTCGTGCCATCCACCACATACAAAACGTAACATCCCATACTGCCTAGCCAGAAGAATTTGTACTATTGTAGAAGATGCAAATATCAGGAACAAACGCCTAATAGAACTAAGAGAATTTTTGCTCAAACAAAAATACCCATCTCTACTTATAGAAAATGGCATACAGCGGGCTATAAAAATACCTATACAACAACTTAGGACAACCCAAGGAAGAGGAAAACAAGAACAAGTCATACCATTCATAGTGACACACAACCCATGTCACCAGAATATCTTCAACATTGCCAAAGCAAACCTACCAATCATTGCCCAAAGTAATGAATTAAAAGACATAATCACAGATCGAGCTATGGTGCTTAGTAAAAGACAGCCTAAAAACTTGAAAATTACTAACAAAGGCAAAATTTGACCTCAGCAACAAAGACCAAACATTCACGGTATCTAAATGCAATGATAGCCGATGTGGCACATGCCAATTCATACATACCGGTCAATATATAAACACAAAACCGGGAAAATATTCACAACGCGAATATGAACTGCAAAAGCAGAAATTTAATTTACTGCATCAAATGCCCAAATTGTGAAGAAATATATGTAGGTCAGACGGGAAACGCACTATTAGAACGCTCACGTGTACACCGGCAACAGATTAGAGACCCAGAGGTCCGTCAGATACCTTTGAGTAACCACCTAGCAACATGTGGTCGGAAAATATATATAATATTCCATTCTACAAATTACACAGCCCAAGTGAAATCGAGAGGAAAATCAGAGAAAAGAATTTTATTGATAAATTCGAACCCAAGCTAAATAGGCAATAATATAATAATAATACTTAGAGGTATTACTTCCACTGCTACGACCATGACCACTAACAACAACAACAATACTAAAGGTGATCAAGACGAAGATAGCAGGAAATTATCTTATTTAGGTTAAAAGTTCTATTGCCATAACCATCACCACTAGCAACAATAATTAAGGTGCTGACAATGATGATGATGACAATTGAAATATAAAAATATAAAAATCTCTGACAAAGGATATTTACAACATTTCTAAAAATAACCCAACAATTGCTGCTTCGGCCAGGTCAAGATACAGGACTCTTGACATGTCCAACAAAGCGTGATGCCTAAACCAATCAGCTCAACCAACCAATCAGCTTAAGTAATTGAGTGATACTACACACTGATTGGTCAGAATACAGTTTGCAAAACCTAGCACTCTGGAGCCTACCCAGCTGTATTTATAGCACAGAATCAATCATCTTGCTACAGTCAAAAATTGTGAAGCATGACTGTCAACACTACTACATGAACCCGAAGATTGCAGAATTCAATGCATGAAAGTACTAGTTCAATCAGAATGAATATTAACATTCTACTATTTCATTTTATTTTATTCAATTATAATATATTATCTTATAATATATCATTATAAGATTGTAAATAAAACGTGAAAATCAGACAAGGTTGGAATTCTTTTTATTAATATATATATATATATATATATATAGGAGTGGCTGTGTGGTAAGTAGCTTGCTAACCAACCACATGGTTCCGGGTTCAGTCCCGCTGCGTGGCATCTTGGGCAAGTGTCTTCTGCTATAGCCCCGGGCCGACCAATGCCTTGTGAGTGGATTTGGTAGACGGAAACTGAAAGAAGCCTGTCGTATATATGTATAGATATATAAGTGTGTGTGTATATGTTTGTGTGTCTGTGTTTGTCCCCCTAGCATCGCTTGATAACCGATGCTGGTGTGTTTATGTCCCCGTTTACTTAGCGGTTCGGCAAAAGAGACCGATAGAATAAGTACTAGGCTTACAAAGAATAAGTCCCGGGGTCGAGTTTCTCGATTAAAGGCGGTGCTCCAGCATGGCCGCAGTCAACTGACTGAAACAAGTAAAAGAGTAAAGAGTAAAGAGAGTATACATATATATGTATATATATATGTATGTATATGTGTATGTATGTATATATATATATACATACATATATATGTATATATACATATATATGTATATATATATATATATGTAAATATATGTGTATGTATGTATGTATATATATATATATATATATATATTCTTTTACTTGTTTCAGTTTTGTCTGCGGCCATGACGGAGCACCGCTTTAAAGCGATTTTAGTCGAAGAAATCGACCCAAGGTCTTATTCTTTGTAAGCCTAGAACTTATTCTATCGGTCTCTTTTGCTGAACTCTGTGTGTGTGTGTTATTGTTGTTGTTGTTGTTGTATTTCGGGATGGTTATTAATTTCTTTTTTTTTTGCCAAATAAACACGCACCATATATTCGTTCTTCACTCGTTTATTACTGTTCTTATTCTAACTCTAAATGAGTTAAGATCGAATATATAGAGCGTGTTTATCTGGTAAAAACAAAAAAATAATAATAATGACCATCCCAAAATACAATATTTGTTTCAACACACGACTTCACATCAAGAATCTGACAACACGGCCGCAGTCACATGACTGAAACAAATAAAAGAATTAAAGAATATATACACATAACAAGAACATGTACTATACAAATACACAAACGGTTATGTAAAATACATATACACACAAGGATATGTAATAAACATTCACACAGACACACACGTATAGTTCTATAATGTACAGACACACCCCATGGATGTGAAATATACACTCACTAGCACACATGTGAAACATACAGACGCACACATCCATGTATAAGCGTAGAAAATACATGTACATACATGTGGTATAAATGTGAGAATCGGTGTGTGTGTGTATGTGTGTGCGAAGCCTTGTGGGTTGATTTGGTAGATGGAAACTGAAAGAAGCCCGCCGTGCCTGTGTAGGGGTGTGTGCATGTGTATACATAGGTGCAGGCGTGGCTGTGTGGTAAGCTTGCTTCACAACCACATGGCTTCAATAGAGTTCCACTGTGTGGTACCTTGGACAAGTGTCTTAAGGCGGCGAGCTGGCAGAAACGTTAGCACGCCGGGCGAAATGCGTAGCCGTATTTCGTCTGCCGTTACGTTCTGAGTTCAAATTCCGCCGAGGTTGACTTTGCCTTTCATTCCTTTCGGGGTCGATAAATAAAGTACCAGTTTCGCACTGGAGTTGATGTGATCGACTTAATCCCTTTGGTCTGTCCTTTGGTCTGTGGGTAGTAAACAAATATATTATAGCCTCGAGCCGACCAAAGCCTTGTGACTGGATTCGGTACACGGAAACTGAAAGAAGCCTGTCGTGTATATATGTGTGTGCGTGCTAAAGGTCCCCACGACCCAGATATGGTGGTACTGAGTTAAATTGGGTAACAGTCTACCATATACCATTCGGTAGTTCAAAGTGCAATGAACCGGAACAAATACTGCAACTTACCATCAATTTCCTCAAACCACTACTCTGGAATGATACTATATTTTAACGACCCCGAAAGGGATGAAAGATGAAGTTCACCTCTGAAAAATTTGAACTCAGAGGGCAGAGTTGGGATAAATACCACATGACTGATACGTTAATAATTCCGCCTGTCAAATTAAGTTGTCCTGTACTTTATCTTTACGACCTTTCATCCATCTCGTTGCTCGCTCTTTGCTATCTCGATTCACGAAAGGCCAGTTATCCGTTATAAATGCAATACACGAAATACATTTTTTGCTTCCACCTATTTAAAATCACATTACAACGTGCTCTGATTTTTTTTTGCGGTGGATGCTATTAAAAAAAATCTGAATATGTCTTACTCACTGCATTGCCTGGTATGTGAGGGCACATGGCTGAGTGGTTAGGGAATTGCACTGACGATCGGGGGATCACGGTTTCAATTTCTGGATCGGATTGTGCGTTGTGTTCTTGAGCAAACCACTTCATCTCACATTGCTCTGTGATCACGTGTCCCTGTTCAGACAACGTTAAATTGATAGAGGGAGAGAGCTAATGCGCAGCACAACATCTGATTTCTATAAACAAGTCATATGCGCAGATTGTTCAGCAGAATCATCTTGCTTGGACTACAAGAAACTACTAACAAGTAAGAGAGTAAAATAGTAAAAGGTCGAAAGTTGGCATGGGTGGGATTTGAACTCAGAGCAAAAGGAAAAAAAGAATTACAGATCAAATATCGCAAGGCATTTCATACGACACTCTTGTAACTCTTTTCGAGTCTGACTCTTTATTTTAATCGGGGGGAAGGGGGCGTGTGTAAAGTATTCAAGTTAAATTTTCGACCACTGCTAGATTCGATCTCAGAATGGAAGGATACTAATATTCTGTTCTAGTCTGATACCTTTTTTTTAATCAGCCCCAAAGAGGATAACAGTAAAAGTAAAAACGTGCTTGGTTTTGAACTCTGAGATCCGGAACAAACGTCCTACGCTCCAAATAATCTGACGCTTAAATTTTTAAAAAAAAAAATGAACTTTAAGCTTTAGGCCCAAAACAGTAAATTAATAGGAGTTACATAGTTAGGAATTTGTAAGATTAAAATATTATTTTTCATGGCACAGATGTGGTGACAGAACAGGCTTTTAAGCACGTGCATTTATTTCTTCCGTGGTATGTACGTAGATCTCCACCCACGCTCTACGCTCGACTCTAGATCTACGAGAAATTACTGCTAAATCTCCATCAATCACACGCGCGCGCGCACACACACACACACGCACAGATACACACCAACACCACCGTCTTAAAGAAAAGGAAATATACTGTATCATGTTATACTGGATTCATTCTTGCCATAAAATAAGTAAAAAGAAATAAAGTAATTAATTACCCTTTTACTCCTTTAATTGTTTCAGTCATTTGACTGCGGCCCTGCTGGAGCACCGCCTTTAGTCGATCAAATCGACCCCAGGACTTATTCTTTGTAAGCCGAGTACTTATTCTAATATAATAATAATAATAATAATAATAATAATAATAATAATATGGAAAGGGTCCAATCGATTACATCGACCCCAGTGCTCAGCTGGTACTTATTTTATCGGCCTCGAAAGAATGAAAGGTACAATTGACCTCGTTGTGATTTGAAACTAGAAGGTAAAGATCCGAAGAAATACGTTCAAGCATTTTGTCTGACGCTCAAACAGTTCTGCCAAGTAGAACGCCTCTGACCTGATCAATCGAGACTGACCGGAAGTTAAACAACAACGCAAGAAGTTAATACTGTAGCTTTTTCTTTTTCTTTTGTTTAACGCCAGTCAGCCTTGAGATTGAGTAGTCGACCAATGATCAATGGCTTTCCAGTCGTGACTGTCTTGTCTTTTATTTCCGGCATATCGCTTTTTAAACTACACTATCTAATGAGTTTTGGGATCTTTTCGGTTTGAACGGTTTTTTCTAGCGATGTCATATGAAATTGTCACCCATAATTATGACCCTAGTATCGATCTATTGCATTTCAATTTGTTTTAGGGTTAGGGTTAGGGTTAGGGTTGGAGGGAAGGGTATCTTTTTTTCTTCAGAAATGTAAATATACCCAATCTCTTTCCTAAACGAGGGACATATTCATACGGCACAGAATGTTTTCATCTCAATAAGTCATCATTGATTGGTTGAAATTGCAGAAATTGAAGAAAAAAAACAACAAATATCTTACAAACTATAGAATTTTCTCAATAAAGCCAAGAGAAAAAAGATGTTTTATAAACACATTCTACCAGTATACGAAGTTTAGAAATGTTTAGTTACGTGGAAATTATTTTAAAAAACTGCCGTTCAAACCGAAAAGATCCGAGTTTTGTATTAAAATCGTAGGATATGATATGAAGTAAATTTGGCTGCTGTATCTAGTAAGTCGATTAACTGCGCTCAGGTTTTCTTGATGACTTTCAAGGTGTAGAACCAGCGTATGACTACAGAGACACGTTTTGAAAAAAAATCCTAAGTAGGATATATTGTAAAATGTAGTCCGGGTGCTCTATGGGATGGTCACGAGTGGAATACGCTTGATGATGTGTTTATGCTATTCGATCAGAATAGCATGGGGTGAAACCGGAACAAAAACGCAGCCCACGAAACCGAACGGTTCATGAATTTTGGATTCGGTGCTAATTTTCTCATATTTCGATAGATATGGAGGCCTACTTCTTCAGTACAGTATCCAAACCATGTCTCTCGTTTCTTCTCTTTTCCTCTCTACCTCTATCTCTCTCATTCTCCCTCTTTTCTTCTTTCTCTCTTCCTCTTCCCCTCTCTCTCCCTCCTTTTCCACTCTCTCTTTTCTAGCCCTCCTCCTCCTTCATTCTCTATCTTTCTCTCTCCCTCTCTTTCTCTCTATTCCCAATGTTCTACTCTCTCTCTCTCTCTCTTTCCCTCTTTCCCCGCTCTCCCTGTTTCTCTCTCCAGCCTTTTCATCCTCCCCTATCCTTCTTTTTATTCCTCCTCCTTCTCTCCCTCTCCCTCCCTCTCTCTCTCTCTCTCTCTCTCTCTCTCTCTCTCTCTCTCTCTCTCTCTCTCTCTCTCTCTCTCTCTCTCTCTCTCTCTCTCTCTCTCTTCAAATATCATGGATACAGGCCAGGCATGTGTCTCGGCCATCGTGGACCAGATTCTGAAAATTGAATTTTTTTTTCTTCGAGAACAAAAAGGACATCAAGGAATACTCACCACTCCCTGGTAAACATGTGCGACTCACGTTTAGAGACCACTTCGCCTCTGAATTTTTTAGGCATTTCTCATTTCACTATCTTCTATTTGATCCCTAAACGTGAAGCTTGACGAGGATCTACCAAATACACACATACATACATGTGTGTGTGTGGTGTGTGTGTGTGTGTGTGAGTGTGTGTGTGAGTTGACGTGACTCCATTTATGCTCACACCCACTACCGCTTGACAACCGGTGTTGGTGTGTTTACGTTCCAGTAACTCGTAAATAACGGATAGAATAATTACCAGGCTTTTAACAAAAAATAAGTACTAGACTCGATTTCATCGACTAAAATTTTTCGAGGTGGTGCCCCAGTATGGCGCTGCCTAATGACTGAGACAATGTACATGCGTGTATATATATATATATATAATATATATATATATATATATATTATATATATATATATAGGCGTAGGAGTGGCTGTGTGGTAAGTTGCTTGTTTACCAACCACATGGTTCTGGATTCAGTATCACTGCGTGGCACCTTGGGCAAGTGTCTTCTACTATAGCCTCGGGCCGACCAAAGCCTTGTGAGTGGATTTGGTAGACGGCAACTGAAAGAAGCCCGTCGTATATATATATATATATATATATATATATATATATATGTGTGTGTGTGTGTGTATGTGTGTGTGTGTGTGTTTGTCCCCCCAACGTCGCTTGACAACCGATGCTGGTGTGTTTACGTCCCCGTAACTTAGCGGTTCGGCAAAAGACACCGATAGAATAGGTACTAGGCTAACAAAGTTTAAGTCCTGGGATCGATTTGTTCGACTAAAGGCGGTGCTCCAACATGGCCGCAGTCAAATGACTGAAACAAGTAAACGAATAAAAGAATACACACACACACACATATATATATATGTGTGTGTGTGTGTATGTATGTATGTATGTACGTATGTATGTATGTGTGTATCTACTTTCCGCTTCAACGAAGTGGGTATTTCCGCTCTGCAGTGATGGATAACCTCCTGGTTGATCACGTGACTGATGGTGGTCCGATACTCCGGTAAACCTTCTTGCACTTCCTGAAATGTCGTTATTGCGTCGTACAAAAAAATTTGAGGAAATCGATGAAAAACATGATGGTGCAACCGTGTGTTGGACCACCATCAGTCACGTGACCAACCAGGAAGTTACCACCACAGATGTTCAAATGAGAAGTGTATGTATGTATGTATGTACGTATGTATGTATGTATGTATGTATGTATGTATGTTTTTATGTATGTACATTGATATAATTTGTGTTTCTTCTATGGTAGGCTGAATAATCTTCGATTTGGGGCTAAGTACGTAGTTGAATGTATTACTGTAAACGTTTCTAATTATGTTTATCATTGTTGTATCTTTGAAAAACTGGTGCTTCACCGCCGATGATTATGTTGATGATGATGACCATGTAGCTATCACAATTACTAAGTTTAGATTACCCCCCTTGTCTTCTTCTTCTTCTTCTCCTTCTTCTTCTCTTCTTCTTCTTCTTCTTCTTCTTCTTCTTCTTCTTCTTCTTCTTCTTCTTCTTCCAATCAGGACTCATAACATTAGCCACAAAGAATAATCTCTAATTCGAGCCTACTCTAAGCTACTAAGAATGCGCGTGGCAACTTGAAGATCCACCCAACACACGCGATAGACAGGCGGTTGCTACGTTGTTATTCTCATTCCGTAAACGGTGGCTTTTAACGGGTGGAGAGCTGAACCATCCTGGGGTACAGAGGATTCGCAATCTAGACTAGGGTCTGAAAGTTTACCACACCATAGTAGGTTACACCATGGTTCCTCTGCTTTGTGGCAGAAGTAGGAAGAAAGAGTGAGAGAAAGTCGTGGCGAAAGAGTACAACGGGGATCATCCCTCTCCTCGCCGGAGCCTCGTGGAGCTTAGGTGTTTTTGCTTAAAATGCCCGGTCTCACAATGCCCGGTCTGAGAATCGAAACCGCGTTCTTACGACCGCGAGTCCGCTGCCCTAACCACTGGGCCATTGCGCCTCCACTGGAGCTGTTCTCGGGTACCATGTGATAATTGTGACACATCTTCTAGAGGCGGAGATTATTTGAATGAATCAAGAATTTGTATTGTACTGTTTGTGTACGCTGATTATTTGTACGCCGTTGTAGCACGAAGAAGTTCTCAATTGCCATTTGGTGAGGCGGAAACAACTTTTTATTAACCGGGAACATATACGGTATAATATTTGATATATCTGTATTTGTCTGTGAAGGTGCATGGCTGAATGGTTAGAGCACCGGGCTCACAATCATGAGGTAGTGAGTTCGATTCCCGGACCGGGCTGTGCGTTGTGATCTTGAGCAAGATGCTTTATTTCCCGTTGCTCTGGTTCATTCAGCTGTAGAAATGAGTTTCGGCGTCAGTGGTGCCACACTTGGATAACATCGGTCGCGTGAGAGGACAGGCTGGAACTCATGGGGGAATGCTGGTCTACCATAAACAACCTTGCGCGGACTTGTACCACAGAGAATAACTTTCTGGGTGCAATCCCACGGCCCTTTATGACCGAAGGGGGTCTTTACCCTTAAATTTGTCTATGTTGTGCTTCTCAACCGCATGCTTCCGTGTTCTCTCCCACTGCGTGGCGCCTTGGGTGAGGGTATTCTACTAAAGCTTAGGAGTGATCATAGCCTTGTGAGTGGATTTGGAAACTGAAAGAAGCCCGTCCTTGTGTGTGTGTGTGGGGGGGTAGTTCGTTCAACCACCTCTTTACAACCGGTGTTCATGTGTTTATATTCCCGTAACTTAGCGTTTCGCCAAAACTGACAGATAGAATAAGTACCAGACTTTAAAAAGATAATAAGCAGAGGGGTCGATTCTTCAAAGCAGTGCTCCAGCATGACTCCGGTCTAATGATTGAAACAAGTAAAAGATTTTATATATATCGAAAGAGAGAGAGAGAGAGAGAGGGAGAGAGAGAGAGAGAGAGAGAGAGAGAGAAATTGTTATTAATCTGAACAAGTGTTAGAAATTAAATTGAAAACGACCAAAGAATATGTGTGTGTGTATATATATAAACATATACACACATACACACGTTCACACGCTCTCTCTCTCTCTCTCTCACACACACACACACACACACACATATATATATATATATATATATATATATATATATATAAAGTGTGGAGTGAGTGCCAGCAAGTATCGGGGTCGATTCATAAGCCGGTATCCCAGTATGGCCTCAGCCTAATGACTGAAACAGATTATACATATATATAAGCAGATAATATATATACATACATAATCTTTAACAGTATTTGGTCAAACCGCTACGTTCTGATTTCAAATTCCGCCGAAGCCGACTTTGCCTTTCATCCTTTCGAGGTCGATTAAATAAGTACCAGTTATGCATTGGGGTCGATGTAATCAACTAGTCCCCTCCTCACAAATTTCAGGCCATGTGCCTTTAGTAGAAAGGAATTTATATATATATACTCATTTTACTCTTTACTCTTTTACTTGTTAAAGTCATGCTGGAGCACCGCCTTTAGTCGATCAAATCGACCCCAGGACGTATTTTTGTAAGCCTAGTACTTATTTTATCGGTCTCTTTTTTGCCGAACCGCTAAGTTACGGGGATGTAAGCACACCAGCATCGGTTGTCAAGCGATGTTGGGGGGACAAACACAGACACACAAACACGCACATACATATATATATATATATAAACATATATACGACGGGCTTCTTTCAGTTTCCGTCTACCAAATCCACTCACAAGGCTTTGGTCGGCCCGAGGCTATTGTAGAAGACACTTACCCTAGGTGCCACGCAGTGGGACTGAACCCGGAACCATGTGGTTCGTAAGCAAGCTACTTACCACACAGCCACTCCTCACTTTTATTCTTCAATACGTTTTAGCCCAGTGTAAAGATCTTCTCAATGGCCAATCTTATGATTGATAAAGTGGGGAGTTCGACACCGCTGGGTTCTTTTTGGCCTCCTGCCTTGTTAGTGATTCATCTGGCACCTTGAATAGCAAGGGGTCACGTTTCTTGAAAACAACAACTTCTACTCTGTGAAGATCCCTCAGATAATTTAGCATACCATTAAATACCTGTGGGCTCTTGAAACCTAAGCTATTGCAGTACATGTTCCCCACTCTAGACGGGACAGCTGGGGCATTTGGAACAGTGCAGTGACATCCAGTTCGGGAGGCTGTTATAGCTCTGGATACCAAAGTTTGGTGCCAGCCCCTCCAGGATCTTACATACATGTATCACTGCATACCTCTCCCGTTTTCGCTCCAGGGATTAGAGCCGTAGATCTTTCAGTCTCTCATACTAGCTCAGTTGTTTCACCAGCTCAGTTTCTTCCTGGCGTACCAACGCTCAATTGCCTCAAGTTCTGTTATTAATTTGACACCGTAGTGTAACGACAGTTGAGAGCAATAGTCCCAACGGATGAGTACAAATGTTCTCCAGAGAACCAGCATAGTTTCCTGGTCCCTTGTGTGTCTGTGTTTGTCCCTCTACGATCGCTTGACAACCGATTTTGGTGTGTTTACGTCGCCGTAACCTAATAGTTCGGCAAAAGAGATCGATAGAATAAGTACTAAGCTTATAAAGAATGAGTCCTGGGGTTGATTTGTTCGACTAAAAAGGCTGTGCTCCAGCATGTCCACGGGCAAATGACTGAAAGATGTAAAAGAATTTTAAAAAATGAATAAAAGAATATATATATACATATATAGGAAGCAGAGTATATAGATAAAGGTAAATGTGACCGGTCTATGGGTTTACCCTGGGTTACACTTCCAGAAAGCGCTTATCTCTACAGTGTCTCTTCAGCCCCTAGGCCTATCATATCTCTAGCAAGATGCCTCTGTTGTAAATGGAGGAGGGAAAGACTTCGTTACTCTATGTCAATAACTAGGGATTGTCTCCTCTTGACTGCTATTCGTAATTGACCCTGCGGTAAGTGTCTTTCAGGGTACCGGCCGGAATTTCCCTCAGTGCTAGCAGGGTCCGAAGACTTCCATATATTCACATGCATGAATGTATGTAACTATAGGGATCTTATCGGTTTGAACGGCAGTTTTTTCTAGTGGTGTCATATGAAATTGTCACCCATAATTATGACCCTAGTATCGATCTATAGCATTTCAATCTGTTTTAGGGTTAGGGTTAGTTAGGGTTAGGGTTAGGGTTAGGGTTAGGAGTGGGGCGAAGGGTATCTTTTTTCTTCAGAAATGTAAATAAACCCAATCTGTTTCTTAAACGAGGGACATTTTCATACGGCACAGAATGTTTTCACCTCAATAGACGTCATTGATTGGTTGAAATTGCAGAAATTGAAGAAAAAAACAACAAAAATCTTATAAGCTATAGAATTTTCTCAATAAAGCCAATAGAAAAAGATGTTTTATAAACACATTCTACCAGTATACGAAGTTTAAAAGTGTTTAGTTACGTGGAAATTACTTTAAAAAACTGCTGTTCAAACCGAAAAGATTCAATGTATGTAACTATAGTTCTCTGTTGAAAGAAAAACGATACGCACTGTTATGTAAGACATGGGTTAATTCCTGTTCGGTCACGTGATGGTGGTCTGATACTCCGTTAAAGCATTTAGCTTCACGTACTTCCTGGTATGTCGTTATTCAGTTGCATTAAGTAATTTGACTGAGGAAGTAGACGTAATATAATGTTTCAGCCGTGTATCGGACCATCATCAGTCATGTAACTAACCAGGAACTTACCAATTCTATAGACATGTCAAACGAGGAATGCGTGTTGTATTATATATATATATATATACTATATTTATGATTTACTTCTTTTAGTTACTAGACTGCGGCCATGCTGGGGCAACGCCTTGAGGAACTTTTAGGCGAATAGATCGACCCTAGTACTTCCTGTTGCTGTTTTTTGTTCCATTGCTTTCTAAATCTTGGGATTTATTTTATCAGTCTACTTTGCCGAACCACTAAGTTACGGGGATGTTAACACACCAACCCCCTCCGTTGCCTAGTGGTTGGGGAGGACAGACATAGACACAAAGACATATACACGCGCATATAATACATACATATGTATGTGTGTGTGTATGTGTGTGTGTATGCATATTACCACACACACACATATACAGGGTGCGATGAGCGAATTGTCGCCATTAAATATGTACGCGCATTATTTGTTTTTGATTTTGTCGACTACACAGTATAGTAGGGTCAGTTAGGCACCGTCTGTGAGAAAAACAGCACAATGATGCAATTCACTCTGCCAGAAATTTGGAAATGACATGCTGTACTGCTTTGGCATTCGCGCCGCAAGCTCCAAAACAAACATTTCAGAGTGTTTAGGTGTCAATCTGAGGAGAGTACAATCTGAAGATATGTACCGAGAGTGACAAAAACCAAACATCCAGTCAGCATCATGGTGTTTTGAGTGATCACTAGTGATGGCGACCTTATGCTTCCATTCATCTTCCCACTCCGCCCCAGACTCAACACCTTAATTACTGTCCTTGTTTTTTCTCTTTTTAGGGTCGGTGTATATCTAGGAATACATTATCAAATAAGTCTCTTCCCTCTTCCTAAAGATGCAGGATATTTGGAGGAAGAGTTGCCTGCTGTTTCTGGCAGTGCAAGAAACCACATGGAAACTTCCTTGCTCTCTCTCTCACTCTCTCTCCCCCTCTCCCACCATCTCTTTCCCGCTCTTAGGCTTATAACATTCATTAGAATTGCTGATAGTTTTGTTAATTCTGATGGTAGTATGAGGGGAAGCTCCTTCCCTATTTAAGTGAATCGGATTTAATTAACAGATGACTTTAGTTCTATTTCCAGTAGGCTGAGCGGCCGTCTAAAGGCGTCCTCATTCAACAACAAGCTATTGGACATACCTTACTCAGCTGAAGTCCATCATCGTTCCATAAAGATAGCTGTTTATTTCACCTCGGACAAATGTCTTTTACTATAACCTCTCGCCGACCAAAGCCTTGTGAATTGATTTTGTAGATGGAAACTGTAAAAAGA